>NC_092807.1:118448894-118755999 GCF_040954645.1 Diabrotica undecimpunctata | reverse complement strand
TAGGTACGCGTAAATTCTACAAACAATAATAGTTGATCACTGCATAACAAAACTCATCAGCCGAAATGCAAAATACAAATAATAACCGTGTAAACAGTTCTTGGAACGCTTCGCATCGTAAGACCGGCTAGTACCTGCACTTACTGATTACACTTCCTTGAATTCTATCCTTTTACCAGTTGGAATATAGTGAATAAATTGGATTTAAAACAGTTTGTGTATATAATATTACCTATCTTCTTTCTATAGGATATTATTTTTATTTTTGCGTTGTTAGAAAATTTGTTTTGTTACCACGGCGAAAGTTTGGCATATATTTTTTCCCAACTAGCAGAAAACTATCTACCCTACTAAATATTTCCTGAAGCATAACGCCGAGAATAAAAAAGATGTTAGAAATTATAAGTTGTGAAGCTCTTGCTATGTGATTCTTTAGCTTGTTGGAAGCTTTAAAATTCAAATATTTTTAATGAAACCTTTATGTGTTAATATGTTTCTTTGTTTTCATAATAACTAAATAAAAACCAAAAATTCAACACATGTTTGATATTTTAGTATACGAAATTAGTTTTATTTAAACCAACACTTCATGAAAATTAAATTATTCTGCCCTACATTATACGAAAATAGGTTACCAATACCTATTCGATTGTACTAAATTAGTAATGCTAATGCTGATAAATCATCAAAATCAGATTCACGTGGACACAACATACCATAATCGCTGTTAGGGGATCTAGAAATCTCAAGCCTCATCTGATTATTCATGACCTGAATTGTATAATTGTAATTATTAATGCTGTATATAAATGCGAAACTATTAATTATTTTTTTAATTTTTAAGTTCATTTACCGTAAAAACATTTTCTATATTTATTATTTATTGAAAATATTTGTACCGTAATATAAAATTGAACTATGCTTTCGCTGCATAATTGTCCCCTGTGTGCATGGATTTTTTGAAAGCATTTTGTTTAAAAGTGGTTAAATTTTTTATTTATTATTTATCTATATATTGTTATATTTAAATTTATGTCATAGTGTTCACTTGAATATCGTAGACTTAGGACCTATTCCGACTAGTGCGATAGCAAAAAGTGGCCACCGAGAGGAACGAGTAAAAACGTAGTTATTAAAATAAACAGTAAAGTGGCAGGGGCGTACCAAATTATGTTTTCTACAATGAGCAATTCACACACACGAAACAAAAACAAACAGTGTCTATTGTAGTATTAGCAGGTAAGCAACAGATCCACTATTAACAAATATTCAGGAACATGTACTCAACTCCCCAACAATATACGCCACTAGAATACACATCCGAACATGCACTAAACCACATATCACTGGCTCCTGTGAATAAGCACATACGTCAGCAAATTATCAAAAGATATATACAGTGTGGAAAGCACTTGTGGAATAAAATTGTTTGTGCCCTTATTTTAGAAAATAATAAAAAACTCTGGGACACGTTAACTTTTAAATTTAAATGTGCGCTTTTTAAACATAAATTTAAATTTACAGGGTGATCCACGCAAGTCTGGCATAGTCCATAATCCCTATTTTTATTAAAACATTCTGTATATTTTTATGATTTTAAAATATTCTTAACAACCTGATTTCAACGAACTATATCATGTTGAGTCTATAATTAATAATACAAGGTAAAATTTTGAAATTAATAATTTATCACGTGTTATGGTATTATTTTAAATTAGCTAAATACAGACAATCCACTTCTACTCTAAGTATCAGTGTATTTGGGAAAATTTCTGTTTAGTAACCGCGATAACATTTTTTGTCATGAATAGGTAAAATTTGTCTAGATAGTCTGCTAATTAAAATAAATCGGTAAATAATGCGGATTGTTATCAATCAGTTGTTGGTGTGTTGACATTTTACATTAAAATAATAAGTTCCTAATTAAAAGCTAATTTCTTGCAGATATAAAAATAAAATATTTAACTGAGACCCACCGAATTGAGATTTTAAAGATAATCGGTTACGGGGAGAATTGTAGAAGTCAAGTTAAAGTAGCAAACTTATTTAATTAGAGATATCCTTAGTTGCCTAATATTGCACAAGGAACTGTGTCTAAAATGTATGCACAATTTAGAGAACTTGGACATGTCAAACCATTAAAAAGAAAACCGAACTTCATTGAAGATAAAGTGAAAATGGATATTTTGTGAAGTGTCGCAGAGAATCCAAAGTCAAGTTAACGTCAAATTGTACGTCAAAATAATGTAAGTCACACAACTGTCCTAAGGTGTCTCCATGAAGAAAAACTTCATCCAAATAAGTTGACTTTTGTGCAGGAGCTAACAGAAGACGATCCAGATCGTCGAATGGATTTCAGCGAAAGAACGATGGATAAAATTAACAGAAATGAAATAGCTCTTGCCACAATTCTTTTTTCTGATGAATCAACATTTACATTGAACGGAGAGGTAAACCGACAAAACTGTAGATATTGGTCAGCGGAGAACCCTCATTGGATGCATGAGACACACACTCAGTATCCTCAAAAGTTGAATGTTTGGGCAGGTATTATAGGAGATCATATTATTGGTCCTATATTTGTAGATGGTAATATGACAGCGGAAAAATATTTAAGCATGCTAAGAGACGATGTTCTTCCTCTGGTGGCTAACTTATATCCCAATCCAATAAATCTGACCCTACCGCATGAAACTGTCTGATTTCAGCAGGACGGTGCAACACCCCATTATTCTTTAGTGGTGAGAAATTACTTAAATGAAATCTTCTTCAATAAATGTATTGGACAAAGGGGTACTATTAATTGGTTAGCTAGGTCGCCAGATCTTCCGCCTTTGGATTTTTTTTCCGTGGGGTTATCTTAAGAACAAAGTATACGCAATACAACCAACTAACGTTAAAGAACTCAAAGAAAGGATAACTACAGAAATACGGAATATTTCACCTCAAACTTTAAACAAAGTTCGGGACGAGTTTTATAGGAGGCTGTGTTATTGCCAACAATACGGTGGAGAACATTTTAAGCATTTATTTTCTACTCCATCACCAGCTTGTTCAGCTGTTCGATTTTTTTTAAAACATTGAAAATTTTTTAAATTTATGTTATTTATATATATATATATATATATATATATATATATATATATACATATATATATATATATAATATATATATATATATATATATATATATATATATATATATATATATATATTGATTTAGAGTATCAGCAATCGGTCAGGAAATAAAACTCTATTTGTTCAGTCTCTCAATATTTCGTCACGATTTTGTGACTTCTTCAGGAGAAAACTGTAAATTTATTAGAATAATTAATGATTATATGTAAACAAAATGAATATTTTAATACTTACAACTATAAGAATGAAAATTTAAATTTTTCTGGCATATCTAGATAAATGACATATTTTTGTTTGATTTTATTAAGGAGTTATGGTAACCGCAATATGTTATAGAGTGAATTCCCGTTGTACAATTTTCAGCGAGTAGGTTAAAATAAACAATTACTATGACAGTATTATTCATTTTATAAAGAAAGATGGAATTATATATTCATTCAGAAAGATGGAATTAATAAAATTGAGAAAGAATCAGGAACACGATAAATTGATCTATAAAATGTAATTGATGGTATGTAGTCAGTTACTGCAATACTGATATTTAGGAATGTAATAAAATTATAGGTACAGTTACTAGAGAATTAATATAATAAGTATGTGTTTAAAGGTTAAGATCTATCATATTATATATTGTTTAGTATGTTGCAGTAGATATTACTTAAATGATTGGTGTCTGTCTTATAATTGATAGATTCAGGAGTTTTATTAATGTGTACCATTTCAAGGAAAAGCCGATTTTTATAATTATCAACTTGTTCCAAGATTTTTACATTATTAAAGTCAAAGTTATGTCCTGTCTTCAAGTGGTGGTCCACTAAGGCACAAGAGTTTTTTTGTATGTTACAGTCACTTTTGTGTTGAGTGACACGTTTTTTAAGCCACTGTTGACTTTGACCAATATAACAACTTTGACATTGACTGCAATTTATTCTATAAATTATATTACTCATTAATGAATTTGGAGTTTTAACTTTTATTTTTGTGAATAACCTTGAATTTAGAAGTGGATTGTATTTAATTAATTTAATGTTCGGAAATGTTTTGAAAAGTGGGACAATTTGGTCTGTTAAATTTTTTATGAAAGGTATTTTTTTATATGAAACTGGTTGTGGATTATTTATTAAAGCTCTATTGTAAAAGTTAGTGTTATAAATAAGTTTTTTTAATATATGTTTTGGGTAGCCATTGTTTAAAAACATTTCAAAAAGTTTCTTTAAATTGACATCTAGGAAACTCCGATCACAGATTGTCGTTACACGATTTTTCATAGATACAATTGTGTTAAATTTTTGACTTCTAGGATGATTAGAATAATAATTTATAAATCTGCCGGATGCAGTATCTTTTTGATACCAATCTAATATGATTTTGTTATCATTAGTTCTTATGACTTTGGTATCTAGAAAAGGTATACTATTTTTATTTTCATATTCGACAGTGAATTGAATATTTTGATGGAGTGAATTAAAGATCGTTTGTACTGTCTGAATATGGTTGAATGGTACACTGCATATTATATCATCAACAAATTTATAAATAAATGCTAGTGAAAACGGCAATTTTGAGATTCCAAGGTCTAATAAATGGTCTAGGATAATTGTTGCTAAAATAGGACTAATAGGACTGCCCATTGGTGTTCCAAATATTTGTTTATAGAATTTATCACAAAAACAAAAATATGTGCTGTCAAATAAGAATGTTAATAATGACAGGAAATCTTTCTTAGATAATGACGTGAATTGTTCTATTTTAGACCATTTTTCTTGTATGATTTCAATGATTAACTTTATTGGGATGTTAGTAAACAATGACACTACATCTAATGATATTAAAACATAGTTATCTGGTAGCTGAATTCCATTTATAGCATTGACAAAAGAAAATGTATCTTTTGTATTGAAACTTGGCTCATTTTCAAATGTCTGTGTAAGTATATTTCCCAAGAATTTGGATAGGTTGTAAGTTGTGGAGTTTATAGTACTTACAATTGGACGTAGTGGTATATTTGCTTTATGTATTTTTGGTAGGCCATATAATTTGGGTATGTCAGAATTGTAAATTTTTAGTTCTTTAGCGTGTTGTTCTGTAAGCTTATTTTCGTTCTTTAAAGTTTTTATTAATTTATTATATGTAGTTTGGATGGAGGTAGTCGGATCATTGTTAATTTGGGTGTATGTTGTATTATCTTGTAAAAGAGTATCTATTTTTTGAATATAGTCTAATTTGTCCATTGCGACTGTACATCCTAAAGATTTACTAAGAGCAAAGGTAACCAATATAACAACGAATTTTATTCAAAATCCTAATACCGTAAAATTCTCTCATCTTAAAACAACATTTTATAAAACAAAAAAATTTCTCAAGGATCATCCTGACTTATACATTCTACCAGCAGACAAAGGAGGATGTACAGTCGCAATGGACAAATTAGACTATATTCAAAAAATAGATACTCTTTTACAAGATAATACAACATACACCCAAATTAACAATGATCCGACTACCTCCATCCAAACTACATATAATAAATTAATAAAAACTTTAAAGAACGAAAATAAGCTTACAGAACAACACGCTAAAGAACTAAAAATTTACAATTCTGACATACCCAAATTATATGGCCTACCAAAAATACATAAAGCAAATATACCACTACGTCCAATTGTAAGTACTATAAACTCCACAACTTACAACCTATCCAAATTTTTGGGAAATATACTTACACAGACATTTGAAAATGAGCCAAGTTTCAATACAAAAGATACATTTTCTTTTGTCAATGCTATAAATGGAATTCAGCTACCAGATAACTATGTTTTAATATCATTAGATGTAGTGTCATTGTTTACTAACATCCCAATAAAGTTAATCATTGAAATCATACAAGAAAAATGGTCTAAAATAGAACAATTCACGTCATTATCTAAGAAAGATTTCCTGTCATTATTAACATTCTCATTTGACAGCACATATTTTTGTTTTTGTGATAAATTCTATAAACAAATATTTGGAACACCAATGGGCAGTCCTATTAGTCCTATTTTAGCAACAATTATCATAGACCATTTATTAGACCTTGGAATCTCAAAATTGCCGTTTTCACTAGCATTTATTTATAAATTTGTTGATGATATAATATGCAGTGTACCATTCAACCATATTCAGACAGTACAAACGATCTTTAATTCACTCCATCAAAATATTCAATTCACTGTCGAATATGAAAATGAAAATAGTATACCTTTTCTAGATACCAAAGTCATAAGAACTAATGATAACAAAATCTTATTAGATTGGTATCAAAAAGATACTGCATCCGGCAGATTTATAAATTATTATTCTAATCATCCTAGAAGTCAAAAATTTAACACAATTGTATCTATGAAAAATCGTGTAACGACAATCTGTGATCGGAGTTTCCTAGATGTCAATTTAAAGAAACTTTTTGAAATGTTTTTAAACAATGGCTACCCAAAACATATATTAAAAAAACTTATTTATAACACTAACTTTTACAATAGAGCTTTAATAAATATTCCACAACCAGTTTCATATAAAAAAATACCTTTCATAAAAAATTTAACAGACCAAATTGTCCCACTTTTCAAAACATTTCCGAACATTAAATTAATTAAATACAATCCACTTCTAAATTCAAGGTTATTCACAAAAATAAAAGTTAAAACTCCAAATTCATTAATGAGTAATATAATTTATAGAATAAATTGCAGTCAATGTCAAAGTTGTTATATTGGTCAAAGTCAACAGTGGCTTAAAAAACGTGTCACTCAACACAAAAGTGACTGTAACATACAAAAAAACTCTTGTGCCTTAGTGGACCACCACTTGAAGACAGGACATAACTTTGAATTTAATAATGTAAAAATCTTGGAACAAGTTGATAATTATAAAAATCGGCTTTTCCTTGAAATGGTACACATTAATAAAACTCCTGAATCTATCAATTATAAGACAGACACCAATCATTTAAGTAATATCTACTGCAACATACTAAACAATATATAATATGATAGATCTTAACCTTTAAACACATACTTATTATATTAATTCTCTAGTAACTGTACCTATAATTTTATTACATTCCTAAATATCAGTATTGCAGTAACTGACTACATACCATCAATTACATTTTATAGATCAATTTATCGTGTTCCTGATTCTTTCTCAATTTTATTAATTCCATCTTTCTGAATGAATATATAATTCCATCTTTCTTTATAAAATGAATAATACTGTCATAGTAATTGTTTATTTTAACCTACTCGCTGAAAATTGTACAACGGGAATTCACTCTATAACATATTGCGGTTACCATAACTCCTTAATAAAATCAAACAAAAATATGTCATTTATTTAGATATGCCAGAAAAATTTAAATTTTCATTCTTATAGTTGTAAGTATTAAAATATTCATTTTGTTTACATATAATCATTAATTATTCTAATAAATTTACAGTTTTCTCCTGAAGAAGTCACAAAATCGTGACGAAATATTGAGAGACTGAACAAATAGAGTTTTATTTCCTGACCGATTGCTGATACTCTAAATCAATATTTAAAACAGTACGGTCGAAAAAATAATTTGAAAATATATATATATATATATATATATATATATATATATATATATATATATATATATATATATATATATATATATATATATATATATATATATATATATATATATATATACATCCTACTATCATTTTCGCATCGATACATTATGCTTTTCCCATCAATTTAGCATCGTCTTGCAAAGTAGCATCTGTATATCGACGCTACTTTACAAGACCTCAATAACTGTTTTCCTGTACTTGTTACAAGAATTTTAACCATCTCATTGATTAGAGTTTTGATACCGTGTTGGTATTTTAAAATATCCGCTTTCTCTTTTTATCCCTTACTGAGTTATATAAGTTTATTCCAGAAAATGTTTGAGTCTAAAATGATGGTACAGTGAAAATATTATATATATTTAGTTCAGGGTTTTACCGTTTACTCGCTGCCATTATATACATGAAAATGTATATCCCACTTTCATTATCAATCATTTTAGCATCAGAAATTTGGCATCGCTGTTGAATATAATATTGCCCACAACGAAATAGTAAATTTAAGAATATATATATATTTTTTTCATCCACAAATCATTTTGGAATCATGTTTGGTTAAAAGGAACGGGTTATGATATATTGCAACTACCTATTGTATCTTCACTCCAATTCGTCCAGTCGCGACGTACAGCCCCTCAAATGATAGGATTTAACCAATAAAATACAATAAGATAGAAAAATCAAATATAGCAGCATGTCAAAAAGGCCTTAATTATATATCTTCGTTTCTATAAGTCCAATCGTGACGTACAGTATCTCAAATGACAGGATTTAACCAATTGAAAACAATGAAATAAAAAAATGAAATAAAGCAACATGTCCAAAGGGCCGTAGTCACGTATCTTCGGTCCTATTAGTCCAATCGTGACGTATGGTACCTCTAATGATAGGATTTAACATAAATAATACAATGGGATAGAAAAATCAAATGCAGAACAATGTCAAAAGGGCCTTAGTTGTGTATCTTTAGTTCTGTTAGTCCAATCATGATGTGCAGTACCTCAAATGAAAGGATTTGACAAATAAAATACAATGAGGTATAAAAATTAAATGGAGTAGCATGTCAAAATGGCCTTAGTTATGTATCTTCGGTCCTATTAGTCCAATCGTGACGTACGATACCTCAAATAATAGCACTTAACCAATAGAATACAATGACATAGAAATCAAATACAGCATCACGTCATAAGGGCCTTAGTTACGTATCTTCGTTTTTAGTGGCCCAATCGTGACGTACAGTACCTCAAATGATAGGATTTAACCAATCGATTACAATAACATAGAAAAATAAAATACATCAGCTTGTCAAAAGGGCCTTAGTTATGTATCTGCGGTCCTATTAGTCCAATCGTGACGTTTCGTACCTCAAATGATAGAATTTAACTAATAGAATACAATGAGATATAAAAATTAAATAGAGTAGCCTGGCAAAAGGGCCTTAGTTATGTATCTTTGATCCTATTAGTCCAATCGTGACGTACAGTACCTCAAATGGTATAATTTAACCAATAGAACACTACGACGTAGAAATCAAATACATTAACACCAAAAGGACCTTAGGTATATATCTTTGCTCCTATATATGTTATGTCAAAAGAGCCTTAGTTGCGTATCTCCGGTCCTATAGGTCTAATCATGACATATGGAGCCTAAAATGATAGGATTTAACGGAGATAATACGATGGTGGAGAAAAATTAAACATGGCGGCATGTAATAACACCTTAAACTGGCAGCAATAAAACGAATTAACGCACAGAAGTGTGTGACATATTACGTGACAGGATTATTAGCGAATACCATACGATTACGTCATGCATATCTTTGCATACGTCCACTTTTAGTTAACTACTTAGTATGTATTCAGTACTTTGCTTTACGGTTGTTGAGGCATGGGCTCTTAAACAGAAGAATGTTAAAAATCTTGAAAGCTTTGAGATGTGGTGCTACCGCCGTATACTAAAAATAAGTTGGGTGGATAAAATTACAAATGAAGAGGTAATACGCAGAATAAATAACGATCCAAAAGTTATACTGAATATAAAAAAGAGAAAACTTGAATAGTTTGGCCACCTGATGAGAGGACAAAAGTACACATTCCTACAAAATATAATGCAAGGAAAAATCCAAGGACGCAGAAATCCAGGCCGTATAAGAATGTCCTGGATGAGCAATTTAAGAGAGTGGTTTGGCTGTACCACTAACGAATTATTCAAAACAGCAGTAAATAAAATTAGAATCGCCCTAATGATATCCAATCTCCGATAGGAGAGGCACTTAAAGAAGAAGATATGATAAACTCGAAAAATCTCCAACGTTCACTGTTAGACATATGCCTCCCGTTCAGTGCACACATTTACTGCTCCTTGACGCTGTGATGAGAATGAGATAGGATTTAACAAATAGAATGACAGAAAACTAAACAAGACAGTGTGGCAAACGTGGAATGCGTCGCAGAACGTGAAATATTAGCGTAAAATATCCATTTAATTTTTTTCCTCAGTTGAATAATTCCTGCTGGTATTTGGTCTAAGCTTACTTCTTTTCCCCATTCAAGCTGTTTCATAGCTAATTCTACTTCCTCTTTATAGTGCTCTGTTCATCTGTTTTGGTAAAACATAAAACAGTTGTTTCAGATATCTTTATCGCGTTTCCTTTTTTTATCGATGAATATGCTGTCGTTTTCATCTTCTACTATTTCATATGGAGCTACACGATTAACAATTCCAAATCAAGAAAACACAAATAACACTCAGAATTATATTATACAACTAATAGTCGAAAAATGAAGAGCAAGAGATAGATAATCAGACAATTAAGATCAGCGCTACATGATGCACGCAATTCCACATTTGAACACTACATTAGTACATTGTCTAAAGAAAATCATTCACTATGGATAGCAACAAAAACACTTAAAGAGACCTGAACAATACAACCCACCAAATAAGAAAGATGACGTTAGTTGAGGAAGATCAGACCAGGAAAAAATGTCAACATTTTCAGAATACCAGATAATAATAATCAAGCAATAGAACACTGAAAACTTTTGTTTTTAACTGTACGCCCGTGAATGACTTATTATTTTTTAAATAACACTTAACATTGCACTTTTTTATTGTATTTTTTCATCTTTCAAGATAATTCTTATAGGAATATATTTATTTATAACATACGGTCTTATGGTCTTATTACGGCTTTAAGATTATACGACCTAAATGTATCTTGTACCGCACTGCTAATTGAGAATTTTGTTTGTAATGCGATAAGAGGTCCGGATATACGAGACATCAGTGACTCATGCCGCACTGATAAAAATCCAACAGGAATCTGCATTTCTATAAAAAAAATAGATTAATTTGTTTTGTGTATTAATTTAGTTTAGTTTAGTCGAACAAGAGTTGCAGTAACAGATTTTTCTAAATATAGAATGTAAACCATATTTCCAATGCTTTGTGAAAGAGAACCAGTTTATAATATTCCGGACGACGTAATAACACCTTATTTTAGAATATTGGTCGTTGAATTGAAATCATTGTTGAAGAAACGAATTATTCATGTGCAGATGTTTTACTATAAAAACATGTAAAACCAAAATCTCGATTAAAAAAGTTGCAACCAGCTACTCACGATGAAACTTAACCCCATAATTGATTTTACAAGTGATAAAATGGGTCGACAAAAGACCAGCTTTAATCCTTACAACATTTAAACATAATAGTTGTATCTTGGTTTAATCAAATGAAAAGAAAAATTATACACAAGTACTAAAACCACAAACTATTCTCGATTATAACTTGGTGAAAAAGAGTGTTGATTTTAGTGATCAAGTGGCTTCTTACCAAAGCCCAATACGCAAAATTCTGAAGTGGTACCGGAAAGTGGCAGTGGAATTAATATTTAATGCCGCATTTAATACCGTAGTAGTCAATGCTAAGTTGCTAAATAATAGAAAACGTAAAAAAAGCGACAACCTATCCTTATGTTCAGACTGGAGTTCGCGAAAGCATTTGCAATTAAAGAAATGTTGTAACCCTCACGACCAGTTACACCCAAAAATACCATCTCAGGCAAAGCGATGTAGATAATACAAAGAGAAGAAAGTGTGCAAGATGTTACAAACTTTTAAGAAGAAGCATGACTAGTAGAAAGTTAAAACATACTGTGAAGAATGTGATGGCAATACTGCAATATGTCTAGTGTGCTTCATTGAAGCACATTAAAAAATAATTTTTCTTATACAGGAACTATTATTGAGTAAAAACGTATTGTGCCTCAAGTGGCCTATAGTATTGGAAGTCGTAAGTTGATAGTTTCTAGTAGAACGTTTTTATTGTTAATTACCTCCGTAAAAGTGAGTTATAGTATTTATAAAAAGATGGATGTAAATAATATGCCTTCGACATCTAAAAAAGCTAGATGTGAACATAAACGTAGATTGACCACTGCTGAATTACAATCATTGTTAGAAGCATCTGTCGAGGACGATGTAGATTAAATGAATGATGGAAGTGACTCTGATTGACTCTGACGAAATATTTGCACAAAGTCGTTCAGAAAAATCGAGGATTGCATTTTGGAAAGAGACAACACAAACAGAATTTAAGACTTTTCTCGGACTTATGTTCCATATGGGGACAATTAAGATGAACCGTCTGAATGAGTACTGGAAAAGTATGGGTAACTTCTATAATAGTGTTGACTTGACTAGATAATTGCTCATAGCCCATATTAAGAAATAAGCGAATAGACAATCCTCACTTGTCAAAGAAACTGAAAAAACGTGAAGTGGTCTAAAAACTAAAAAGTCCCCTATTCAAACTGTTTTTAATAAAAAATTTAATAATATGTTTAAGTTTTTTTAATATACCCTAAAACTGAAAGCGCAAAGAATCGATTGCAAGTTACAAAATACTTGTAGAGTCATACTGTTTGGACAAGTACGGTTGTTTAAATAATCGGTTTCTGTCATAAACAAATTGAATAAATTGTAAAATATTTTTTGATCTGCTTGATATTTAGCACACTTTAATAACTGATCAATTGCCATAATTTCAAGTAGCTATATTACCTGTCGTTAGGCAAAAAACAAAGTTATTAACATTTATAAATTACTACAAACATAATATCTTAAAGTTAACGGTTTTTTGAAATTATATCAATTATTTATGTATTTAAATTTGGTATTTCTCTACATAAAAAACTTTTTATGGTCTACAACTTTTATTTGAATTATTTTTCTTTAGAATGTATACAAAACGTTTTATAAGCAAAAAATTTTTTTTTGCCTTTTAAGATTGTTTAAAAAAACAAAGCAAAATCAAGTGTACGTCTTTACGAATTTTTCGTCAGCTACCCCTCAGACTATTTAGAATTTAAATTTCTGTATAAGATTTTTTTAAACTATTTAGCGAGGTTCCGTGAACTACTTTCTTATGGCATGTTCAAAGTCAAATATTATTTTTTTATGTGATTAAGCCACAATTATTGGTCGTTATTGAGATGAAAATTACATTTTTAATTAACTAATATTTAACGTTTTGATTTCCACTATTATTTTACAATAACTTTGTTTATTGTACAAATTATGTAAACATGTGTATACACATTTTGTACAAAAAAACGTTTTTTGAGAACGATTTCCGGAATGGAAATCAAAATTTCAAACATTAACAGGATCACAACCAATAATTAAGGCCTCATTACCATAAAACCATAATATTTATCTCAAACTATTCATCGATAGCTTCGACTAAACAGGTTGTAAATTGAAATTTATGTAAAATATTCCCCTACACGATTCTCTGGGCAAAAATATCTAGGTTGAATAAATATAACATCTAAACGAAGAAAAAACCCGTTGAGACTGCAACTTGTGAGCAGGTAGTTTCAATGTCGTTCTTTGAACTTGAACCCAAAGCGATCGATATTTAGGTATCTAAAATATTATTTTAAGGATTAATACCGGCAACATCTATTGGCTCTAAAATGATGCCAAATACAGTGATTTTACCGCTCGATGTTAAAACGTAGGTATGACGTAAAAAATTAAATATATAAAAAAAATCGGAATATTGAAAAACCGACAACAGTGCCAAGCCTACAAAGGTGCACTAAACGAACATACACAATTTATAAATAGAAAATGATAGCAATTCTTGGTGATGCTAAATTACTGCAACGTGAAAAGTGTTTAAAAGGATAGCGGGATGTATATATATATATATATATATATATATATATATATATATATATATATATATATAAGTAAAAAGTAATGGCATGTCTCGCAAAACAGAAAACCAAAAATGGTATATCGATGGAAGGCAACCGTATATACGTATTTCTGACTATTGGTCGTCTTCAGTACGGTGCCGCCAAGTTAGAAAAGGAGCATATTAACTTGGGAAAGGATCACTACAGGAGCAATGCAACCAATTTGTGGCATTAGAGTTAGAAGACCCTGATGGTTTCCAGGGCAACAACTAACACCAACCACGGAGGAAGCTACAGCTACCTGGGGAAAGGAATGCCAAACGTTGAAACGTTTAAAACAAATGGAAAAGGATAATGCGAGTGAATAATAAAAGTAAAAAGTAATGGCATGTCTCGCAAAACAGAAAACCAAAAATGATATATCGATGGAAGGCAACCGTATATACGTATTTCTGACTATTGGTCGTCTTCAGTACGGTGCAGCCAAGTTAGAAGAGGAGCATATTAACTTGGGAAAGGATCACTACAGGAGCAATGCAACCAATTTGTGGCATTAGAGTTAGAAGACCCTGATGGTTTCCAGGGCAACAACTAACACCAACCACGGAGGAAGCTACAGCTACCTGGGGAAAGGAATGCCAAACGTTGAAACGTTTAAAACAAATGGAAAAGGATAATGCGAGTGAATAATAAAAGCAAAAGGTAATGGCATGTCTCGCAAAACAGAAAACCAAAAATGGTATATCGATGGAAGGCAACCGTATATACGTATTTCTGACTATTGGTCGTCTTCAGTACGGTGCCGCCAAGTTAGAAAAGGAGCATATTAACTTGGGAAAGGATCACTACAGGAGCAATGCAACCAATTTGTGGCATTAGAGTTAGAAGACCCTGATGGTTTCCAGGGCAACAACTAACACCAACCACGGAGGAAGCTACAGCTACCTGGGGAAAGGAATGCCAAACGTTGAAACGTTTAAAACAAATGGAAAAGGATAATGCGAGTGAATAATAAAAGTAAAAAGTAATGGCATGTCTCGCAAAACAGAAAACCAAAAATGATATATCGATGAAAGGCAACCGTATATACGTATTTCTGACTATTGGTCGTCTTCAGTACGGTGCAGCCAAGTTAGAAGAGGAGCATATTAACTTGGGAAAGGATCACTACAGGAGCAATGCAACCAATTTGTGGCATTAGAGTTAGAAGACCCTGATGGTTTCCAGGGCAACAACTAACACCAACCACGGAGGAAGCTACAGCTACCTGGGGAAAGGAATGCCAAACGTTGAAACGTTTAAAACAAATGGAAAAGGATAATGCGAGTGAATAATAAAAGCAAAAGGTAATGGCATGTCTCGCAAAACAGAAAACCAAAAATGGTATATCGATGGAAGGCAACCGTATATACGTATTTCTGACTATTGGTCGTCTTCAGTACGGTGCCGCCAAGTTAGAAAAGGAGCATATTAACTTGGGAAAGGATCACTACAGGAGCAATGCAACCAATTTGTGGCATTAGAGTTAGAAGACCCTGATGGTTTCCAGGGCAACAACTAACACCAACCACGGAGGAAGCTACAGCTACCTGGGGAAAGGAATGCCAAACGTTGAAACGTTTAAAACAAATGGAAAAGGATAATGCGAGTGAATAATAAAAGTAAAAAGTAATGGCATGTCTCGCAAAACAGAAAACCAAAAATGATATATCGATGGAAGGCAACCGTATATACGTATTTCTGACTATTGGTCGTCTTCAGTACGGTGCAGCCAAGTTAGAAGAGGAGCATATTAACTTGGGAAAGGATCACTACAGGAGCAATGCAACCAATTTGTGGCATTAGAGTTAGAAGACCCTGATGGTTTCCAGGGCAACAACTAACACCAACCACGGAGGAAGCTACAGCTACCTGGGGAAAGGAATGCCAAACGTTGAAACGTTTAAAACAAATGGAAAAGGATAATGCGAGTGAATAATAAAAGCAAAAGGTAATGGCATGTCTCGCAAAACAGAAAACCAAAAATGGTATATCGATGGAAGGCAACCGTATATACGTATTTCTGACTATTGGTCGTCTTCAGTACGGTGCAGCCAAGTTAGAAAAGGAGCATATTAACTTGGGAAAGGATCATTACAGGAGCAATGCAACCAATTTGTGGCATTAGAGTTAGAAGACCCTGATGGTTTCCAGGGCAACAACTAACACCAACCACGGAGTGAGCTACAGCTACCTGGGGAAAGGAATGCCTAACGTTGAAACGTTTAAAACAAATGGAAAAGGATAATGCGAGTGAATAATAAAAGTAAAAAGTAATGGCATGTCTCGCAAAACAGAAAACCAAAAATGGTATATCGATGGAAGGCAACCGTATATACGTATTTCTGACTATTGGTCGTCTTCAGTACGGTGCAGCCAAGTTAGAAAAGGAGCATATTAACTTGGGAAAGGATCACTACAGGAGCTACAACCAATTTCTTTTCTCATTCCTAAACAAATTATGTAAATTACTATTATTCCTACATTTGCAAACTAACTTGTAATCTACATTTGCAAACGCTTACAAATAAAATTTTATTTTCGGATATTCCCAACCGATTTGTTTTCTAATTTCGATAAATTTCTATAATTACGATAAAGCTTATCGTAAAAATTTTGTTCAATTTGTCCTTTGAAATCTACTGATAATACTTAAACGAAAAAAGAAGTCATGACATCTTAACTACTTTTTTCTATCTCCTCTTGTTTGCGGTGTACCTTGCAAAACGTAACAATTTAAGACACCCTGTATAATGCCATTTTTGTGTTTTGGCGGTTAAATTCTAATTTTTTTATCACGCCGAAATTCTGGTTTGACTGAGTGCTTATTATTGTCATGAGGTTTCATATCAATAAAACGCAGTTATTCTATTTTGATTATACTTTTGACATTTACGATATTTCTAATATCAGATTTACTTATTTTCAAAGAATATATCTTTATATCGTTTATCTTAGACACCATAATGTCAATTCATTTATTGCCACAATAGTGTTACGTCCAATTGAAACAGATTTTTAATGACTAATGAACAAGCGGTATTTAGTACTTAAAAAATAATATTATGTAACCATTGAACAACTTCATCAACAACGGCTTATTTCTTCTACAAAATGCTGATACTTTGGGTCAGAGAAAAGCGATCGAAAAAAGCTACTTAATACACCATTACGTTAAGGATTTCCGGTGTTTTTACAAGACCCACAATGTGACAAGAAAATAAGTTGCTGTTGATCTCGATTTATCCATAGCTTACGCCACACTGCGGGCTGATTTTGATTTATGAGTAGGGAATGTTACTATTTGTAGTGATTAATACGCTTTTGGCACGTGAACAGATCCAACCGCTTTCTCACGAATTCAATAAAATAAAGCTTTTAGTGTTAACCAGGTACCTGAGGTAAAAAAGGATGGAAATTCGATTGGTTTCGCCTCTTATCATTTATTTGCTTTGAGATTCGAGGGGATGTTTACCATCAGATTGAGAACAGCATCTCGAGAATTAGATGCTTGTTGAAATTTCCCTTATAAATTTCGAAATGGGAAATAGTATACAAGCACGTTTCATGTTTTTTTGTTTGGTAAATGCATATATATATATATATATATATATATATATATATATATATATATATATATATATATATATATATATATATATATATATATTAAAATATACTGGAATGAAGTCGTAAGTAATTATAGTTTATTTCACGAAAAATGGTTGAGTGCTTAATGGTTACCTGAGTTGATCCTATTGTGTATACAAGAGTCTCTCAATAAACTACCGAAGTACACAGGGTCGCATTTCAGAAAGTTTGTTATTTAATATATTTCATTGGTAGCTATGTAATACACGATTATAAAAATTTATTAAATTATTTCATATGGTATTTTCAGGTTGTTCAAGTGAATATACTTGATAATTGAACAATTTTTATCATGAAAAAAGTAGTTTTTTTTTGTGCTACGTGAATAATTGTAGTATATGGAGCTAAATTCAGAAAGGTACTTTTCTTCACACTTTTTACAGGCTTAAGACTGTCAACAAAAAACTGGCGTGTTTAAAAGTTTTTCCTCCTAATCTTTCTTTCTTCTAAAAGTCTTCCTAATCGGATATAGTTAAAAATGTACAGTAATAATAGTTCTATTTACAGTATATACATACAAGCGAATACATAATGTACAAAAAATAGATAAATTAAAAAAATATATAGAAAAATATATACAAGTTAATATTTACAAACCAAAATATATTTATGAATTTCTAAATACCTAATTCTCTTTCGCTGTCGCTATCCTCTTCAAGATTAATAACAATTGGTTTAATTATGGGATTCAAAGTAACATATAAATTTTCTATGTTCATTACATGGCGTACTGAATTTTTCCAACTTTCTGGGGAGATATCATCCATCAACACATTTCCTTATTAATTCGACTACACTTCCACTTACAGTCGGAGAAACATTTTGTGACCTAACATTTGACTTTAGTTGGTGCCACATATGCTCTATGGAATTAAATAAGCAATAGTAGGGCGGAAGCCGTAACACTGTATGTCCCATGTCCTCGGCCAATGCGTCACAAACATATACTTTTTTAATAGAAAATAATTTTAACACTTCTAACAGTTCATTTTTTAAATAAATTTCTTTAAAATATATATCATTTTCTAACAGGTAGTTTTGAATTTCAATTTTCGTGTTATTTGCTCTTGGAGACTTATGTAATTGACGACTGTGGTAACTTGCATTGTCCATTACTATCACACCATTTTGAGGAAGGTTAGGTATAAGACAATTCTTAAACCATTGCTCAAAAAGTTCTGCCATTGTATCCTCATGGTAGTCCACGCAGGAGTCTTTAATGTTCTTTGTAGAAAGCCATAAGGCATTTGGGACCCAACCATTTTCTGATCCTGCATGTAAAATTGTTATTCTTTTCTCTTTGTTTGATGGAGCTTTTGTTTGATATCTGTTGGAAGAATCGGACCATACTTTGGATGGTGTTTCATGAGTGTCAAACCATGTCTCGTCCAGATAAATTATTGGTCGATCTTCTGTACGGTACTTTCTTATGGAAGTTATATATTCAGTACGCCACTTTTGTAAACGATGGGACTCCATAAGCACTTGCCCTTTGTCAATTGTACGATATCTGAAGCCCATTCTAGACAAAATCCTCCAAAGACTAATGCGGCTACAGTTTATTTGTGTATCATCATTAGTAAACCGTTGTTTTAAAGCATCTAATGTAGGTATCCGTTGCTCTTCGTACATTGTGTAAATTTTTCGTCTTATTAAGTCGTTATCACTTTCGTCAATACATTTGGTAGAACCGGCATCCTTACGCTTCCTTCTTGACTTAATGGGATTTGATGTAATTATTTTCACTGTGGTTAGAGGTATTTTTGTTAAATCAGATATTTCACTGGCAGCAGTATTAGCAGTAAGTCCTCTTGTAAGTAAAGAACTATATATTGTTTCTACGATTTCTCTAGCGTTAGCAGATAAATGCTTTTTCTTTGCTGGAACACTGGAAGAAGCACCATCAATGTTTTTTCACGGACGCCACATAATGCTGTTTTATAGGTATAAATAGGTATAACACTATTAACACTTGTAACACTTTCAATTAAATGAAACAAAATGTATATTTAAACATTTCTCATCGGTTTTATATACTTTTACAAATTATACAGAATAGAGGGAACCTGTATAATTATTCCAGGAAATACTTAACGATCAACAAATTTATTGTGGTCATTAAAAGATCAACCATTGATAGTGAAACTCACGGTTCAAATGTTTACAACTTTATGGAATAAAATGTATTCTAATCGTTTTTATAATTTTATACAATTTTTTAAACTTTTTTATATTACCAGGAATTCATTATACAAACAAGATAACGACACTCCACAGTAGCTTCAATTTTACCTGAATACTTACCTGCTCAACTAATATTGACTAAGCTGGGGTACTTGCGGTCTAGTTTTATTGCAATCATTAAGCACTCAACCATTTTTCGTGAAATAAACTATACGAATAATAACATTACCAAAATAATAATATTTTAATATTCAGTAAAAGAGATAAGTGTGCTTGCATCTAAGCTAGGTATCTAAGCTACGTAAATGTTTAACAAGATCTTAGATATGGAATTGTTACAGTTTAGCAACTGTATAAAAACATTGTTAAAATGTAGATATTTTGCTAGTTTTGGTTAAATTTTAATCACATTTAACAAGCTAAAAGTAACTCTCTGTATGGACATAAAATAAATGTGAAGTAGAATATGGACATACAATATATTGTCATTATTTACTGCAATTGTGAAAATATCATAAAATCAGATGAAATTTTTATTAACGGAAAAACACGCATAAAGTCAAACGCAACTAAAACTTAGTCTGTTTCGTATTCAGAAGCCAATTAGTTTTTACTCCTGGCGTATCTACTTTGCGGTTGGTGAGAAGCTTTTTTGTATCTTTGGTTCCAAAAAAATTTTTCTTTTGCATTTTCGTAACCTGTAAGTGTTACAAAATTACGGATATTTTTTACGGAAGTTTTTTATAATATTTATGTAATCGTCTTCTAATCATCTCATCTGTAGATTCTTTGTTGTAACTTAAATGCTTTTTTTATGTCTGAAAACTTGCTGTCGTTTTTTAAAAAACTATTACCGGAAACCAGAAACCATAATGAAATATCTTCCAATGTCAAATGATTTTCCAATGCAGCCTTTCACATTAGTATAATTTTTATATATCGGTATTGGCCACCACAAGAATCTGACCAAAGTATAAGATGTTTCGAGGGTTCAGGAACATGTAGTGCAATATGCTTGAGCAGACAAAAACCTACCTTCTGAGCTCCTCTACCAGCCTTGCCTTCGAACCGTGTATAACAAAATCCTTAATTGAATTTGCATGAATGGATACCAGTATTATAAAACCATATCTGTCTTTGATAGAACTTTTGGCAAGGATAATGTTATTTCCATGTCAAACGTAACGACTTCTAAACTGTCATCTATTGTTGCCTGTTGCATGTTTTTGTTCATTTTGTTTCGTGCTTCTTTCTTATTAGTTAAATGTATTTTATGCTCCTGCAAAAACTTTTCTTTATGATCGTTACTGTTTTACATTTTACACCAGCATTTAATTTGTCACATAGATTACAGGTGTCTTTTTTAACGGCTTACGTCGTAGATTAAAATTTGAATAAAAATTTTGTTTGTACTTTTGATAGCTGACTGGATTTTCCACTTCTTCTGAATACAAAGAATGCCTTTTATTAATAGTTATGTGGCTTTCTAAATACATAGCACCACACATTTCTTCTTGTCTGTAATGGGTATTATATTTTGGAAGTCTTTTTATGTGGTCAATAACTTCGCTGAGACGTATACTGCGAAGTTTATTGTACTTATGTTACGTATGTACGTTGTATTAACACGTTTTGTTGATAGTTGAAAAGTTTTAACAAACATGTCCCGGCAAACCTTAATACTACTTATTTTATATACTCGAGTAAATTGTTTCTTCCGATCACCAGAATTAATTCCATAATGACGCTTGACTGGTTCTTCGCTAATTAGTGTACCTAAATAAGCTATTTGTTTGAGAACCATATGATCCTCATTCCTAGGATTTCTTAAACAGATTTTCCCGTTCTTCCACGGAAACCATCTTACTGTACCTATTTTTACACATGCACACATAGTTTTCAAATTCTTTGGAATTAGGAGTGATTCCTGTATAATTTACGTAAGGTTTGTTAGTGTTCTTGAACTTTTTCCTGCGATTACGTGTTTGATTATTATATTTACGTTTTCGACCCTTTGGCGGTCTACTTGTAGAAGTACTCTTATTGTTAACTACATCTCCCAACGAAGCATTTTCATGTTCTGTATCTAATGAGGAGGGTACATAATCTGCATCAGCAATGCTATCATCGGTGTCTTTTGAAAAATCACCCAAATCTTGTAACAGATTATCACTGTCAGTAGCAGGTTCCTAAATAGTATTGAGGTTAGGTTTCAAATAATTTTACTAAATCTGAGCAAACTAATTTTTGCATGCATTTGATAAATATTACATACCTCATCTTTGTTTTCTTTTTGTGCTAGCTGCACGATATATCGTCCTCTAGACACAGACATAATTATATCGCTCGTTACACTTAAAATGTAACTGAAAGATAATGATTTATGTAAACACAACTGGAACCAAGAATAGCATAATTCTATGTATGAAATTTGCACTTTTGGTTCCTTTATGCAGAATTCTGCACCAGCGTTTTAGGGTATACGTAATGATTCCACAGATGGCGTGACTATGCATGTAAATAAGTTGGATGTTAATTGCAAGGAATATAGACGCTTATAGAAGATCAGTTCAAATGGGCGCTTTGGTTACGGTTTATACTTCAAAACACTCCTTCACAATAAAATCTTTAATTTTAATATATTAAATTGTTAAATTTTAAATTTTAAAACTTAAAAATGTATGATATTTACAATATTCAAAGTATTTATTTTTTTAGTTGTATAACTTTGAATTAAAAATAGATTTGTTCCAACACAACGAAAAACTGTCATATAACTTTTTATTATACTGTTTTTCTGCCCAAAAATTAACGAAACATTTTAAAAAAATTTCAAAATTTTTCAACCAAAAATTTAACTTTGTCAGGACTTTTCATCAAACTTTTTAGACAATTTTCCAGTCTTCACCACTTTAGTCGTCCATTTTTTTGTATACTCGTTAACACAGTTTACCCACACGGTCCCTTCGCTAAACGATGTTTTATGGAACTGCAGAAGTTCATTTTGACCTTAGATAGGAGCCTTCATCAAGTGCTTGCTCCAGTTTGTTAATGATCAAATTTGCTTGAGCCCGATCTAGTTGAGTATCAGGATGGTGTCTGTGTGCTACCACTTTTGTCAGGGTGCTTTATGACCTAGTCTGCTCGTTAGAGCACCTTCATTTCTTAGCAACTCTGTTACGAGGGTGTGATGGTATTGTCCCGAAGTCTCTTTTTATCGTCGGGTGTTGCTGATTTTGATTTCTAAGTCTATAGTCTATGTCCCATCAGCCATTTTTGTCTTTTTCCTATCTTCCTTTGTTGAGCTCTAGTGATTTTCAAATTGTAAAAAATATTTCTTTGGTGTATGTGTTAAAAAGCAATTCTAGCGTACTAACAAGATCAGGAATTGTTTTTTGATCAAAACACCTTACAATTTTTTGAGCTTCCTCTCCCGGTGATTAACTTTTAATTAATTTTATTTATAGTTTATAAGAAGAGAGTTTTAATTATATTATTTGTAGATTTGTACATATTTCAATTAAAAATTTGAATCATAATAATTTCCTCAAAAAGATTAATTTATTAAAAGTTACAATAATATTATTTTCTTTCAAAATTTTATAAAACGCAAAAATTTAATCCTATTCTACGACCACGCGGCATCTACATATAAAAATATCTAAAGTTGCATTTGTTGCCCCACTCTTTCATATTTTGCTCTCTTGATCCACCTCGATCCACCTCTCACTCTTGTTTATAACGTGCGATTCACCCTGTTCAACCTTTGCCGACCTTCAAAAATAACAGTGAACAAATCTTCTAGAAGCGTCTATATTCTTTGTTAATTATTTTGCAGTTTAAAGAATACTAATTTTTATAATCGAAAGCTGCATTATCTCAAAACTGCCACAATGTGGGTTGGTTTCTTCATGCAGAAATACATGTAACTATAGATACTAAAAAGATTTACCTTTGCTTAAAATATTAAAACCTTGAAGCAAAAATGATTTACAAAAGACCTTTCCCTTATAAGAAAATTCAATTATAGTTAACTAGTATTTTCTGAACTGTTGTGTAGTAATTGTTTTCGGTATTTAATTTAATAAAACAGACTGGCAATAAATCGAAATAAGCCTTAAGCTGCTAGTAAGCCGTGGATAAATTGCGATCAAGAGCAACTTATTTTCTTGTCACTTTCTGAAGTGTGTAATAGAAAAAAGGAAAAATCCCTCGGCGTGACGGTTATTAAAAAGTTCTCTACGGACGTTTTCGGCTCCATCAAATAATTTAATGATGCGAAGGAACATGTTTCGCCCTTGATCACGCCAATAACAAATAAAGCTCCATTTTTCAAGTTTTCCAAGTTTTTTCTGCTTCGACCGAGACGCCGCCATGTTTAAAATATCACGCTCTCGGTTAATATATTTTATAAGAAAACCTGTGCGAGTAACGTGTTATAAATTCGATCAAAAAAAGTTTGCATTATACGTGGATAGAATTATCAACCTGTGCAAAAAAGCAAGTGGAAGGGCGCATTGTAATTTCTTTTCCAACATATTAACTTTGATTGGATTTGATAGATTTTAAATAAACTGGTAGCCTGTTTCAAAGCAATATACTTGGGCCACATATATTTATGATTGATAAGATTTTATATACCTATTAGTTTACCCCATTAATGCACAAATTATTTTTTTTTATTTTTTTTTTTTTTCGGATTTTATAGTAAAATCTGGTTTAAATGGAATGGTATTTTATAAAACGTGACAAATTATAATTAAATTTTTATTACAAAGTTTTTTTGGTGGCTAGCCATATAGCCTCTTAGTATTTTTTATGTAAATTGATCATAAATTTCTTTAAAATATATTTTTTTTAAAGAAGACGAACAAAAACAGAAAATTTCAGTCCCAAAAATCTTTTTTTAAATAATCTATATCGAAATAAACTTAAACAAAAGCAATAAATGATCGTATATACTGCAGTTACGTTACGAAGTACAACAGTGAGTTATTTTTATTTTATATATCAAAAACATTTCAAAGCATACCGTTTGTAAGGTTAAGTGGCGGCCGACAGGCCTGTTATAAGAATCATTTCTGGTTCTATAACTGGTTTTATTAAGTACTAATGAGTTAATCAAATGATATCAGATCCGACCACAAAAATTTGTCAACAGCCATGACTGACGATCAACAATCTCAAAACAAAACATCATACTCTGCTGTGCTTAATAATACTCGAATTAAGTTTCCTTATAAGAATTAAGCAATTTTATTTAATGCTCTACGGGAATATATAGATAACAATACGGAACCTCCAATTACACTAAAAACTGGGGTATTAAACCAAGGATCAGATTTAATGCCCGATATAACAAAATCAGAAATCAAAGAAGCCCTGAAGAAAATGAAAAATAATCGAACCCCGGGTGAAGATGGAATAGTATCAGAAGCACTAAAAATTGGAGGGGATGTATTACTTGAAAAAATTAAACAACTTTTCAATACCTGCCTTCACAGCGCCAATATTCCAACAGACTGGAACAACGCTACTATGATTCTATTACACAAAGCAGGAGACAAAGCAAATTTAGAGAATTACAGACCGATTAGCCTCCTCAGCCATATATATAAGTTGTTTAGACGAATACTAGTTAAGAGAATGGAAAGAAAATTAGAGACTTATCAACCAAGGGAACAGGCAGGATTCCGAAAAAGTTACGGAACAAATGACCATCTACAAAGTATAAAAACCCTAATAGAGAAAGCAGTGGAATACAATAAACCTCTAGTTCTAATATTTATCGATTTTCACAAATCCTTTGACACAGTTGAGCTAGGCAAAATATTACAGGCGCTTAAAGAATGCAGGCTAGATTATAGATATGCTAAATTATTATACAAAATATACCTGCAGGCAACAACCACTGTCAGATTACATACTAACAGTAATCGAATAAAAATATAACGGGGGGTTAGACAAGGAGACCCAATGTCACCGAAACTTTTTAATACGGTGCTAGAACATGCTTTTAAGAATTTCGATTGGATGACAAAGGGAATAAAAATAGATGGAGAATATCTAAACAACTTACGTTTCGCCGATGATATACTTATAATAGCTGAAGATCTAGGTATGGCAAGAGAGATGGTACAGGAACTCGTTGTGGCTACAGAAAGTGTAGGTTTAAATATAAATATCTAGAAAACAAAACTCATGACCAATTTGGTACCCAACCAGAACATCAGTATTGGTGGGAAAGAAATACAACTCGTAGATAGATATAAATACCTGGGACATGAAATTATGATTGGCAGGGACAACCAGACTCATGAACTGAAGAGAAGAATCTGCCTTGGGTGGGCAGCATTTGGAAAACTGAGAGAAACTTTTAAAAGTGAGCTGCCCACATGCCTAAAGAGAAAGCTATTTGATCAGTGCGTCCTCCCAGTCTTGACGTACGGAGCAGAAACACTTACCTTAACAAAAGCAGCAGCTACCAAACTGAGAGTCACGCAGACAAGAATGGAGCGGTCCATGTTATGAATAACTCTGCGAGATAGAATAACCAACGAAGACATCAGGAGAAGAACCGGAGTGACTGACATCATCGAGAAGATATCCAGACTAAAATGGAGATGGACAGGACACATAGCCAGAATGACAGATGGGCGATGGACAAAGAGGTTATTGGAATGGAGGCCAAGGGAAGACAAGAGAAGCGTCGGTCGACCACCTACAAGATGGACTGACGATTTAAGAAGACTCAATAAAAACTGGATAAGAGCGGCGCGAGATAGACGGGGTTGGAAACATGAGGAAGAGGCCTATGTTCAGCAGTGGACTCTTAAAACTGGATAATGATGATGATGATGCTCTACGGGATACTATAATGGAAGAGTATGTACTTAATTGTTCTTGGTAAAGTTGTTCATCCACGGAATATATTATTTTCCTCAAGACTATGAAATAACAGAATATATATTTATCTCTTCAGCGAATCCTTGGTTAAAACTTTGATGTACAATTCAGCAGAAATGACAAGAAAAGGCAAAAATATAAAAGCATATAGATTAATAACTCCGAACGGAAGACTGTTACTATCTAATGTTTGTCCGTCTATTCCACACACTCTAATATAAAATGAGTTAATTAAATTGGGTCTTAAATTAATGTCATATTTAACCTTCCTTAGAATAGGTAGTCAGCTCCCAGAATTTCAACACGTCTTTAGTTTTAGAACACAAATATATTTTAACACCTTGTAGATCTATACTTACATACCTCCATCCTTCTTAATTATGTATGAACAAACTTCGTGTCGCATATTTTAAAGTTAAGATAAACCCTCATGTTTTATTTGTAAGCAAACGGATAACATTGCAGCAAATTGTTCGCAAACAACAACAATAATCCTCACAGTCTAACAAATCACCCTTAGAAATAGAACCAGATCTTGCCCTCAGTAATTCTAGTACTGAACCTACATCTAACCAAGAAACAGATACGAATTTAATACCTCCCGTACTTATAGAAACTAATTGTATATCTAAAGATCAGTCAACGATAAATAAGAGAACAATTTCGGAAATCAATACTACTTCATCTCCCACTGAAGAACAGATCAATTCAGGAAATGATGATACAAACAAAAATAATATTTCACAATATGTCAAATAATTTTAACTTAACATATGAACAAACTCTTGACTTTTTTAAAAATTATTCTAGCTCGTCTGATCCCCTCAGCTTACTACAAACATACACATCAGATATACCCAACTTTATGAATATAATAACAATAATTAAGCCGTATTATAGAAAAATGTATGAAGTATGAAGATCAAATACACTAAAATAATAAACAAAATAAAAAATCCGTTTAGAAATGCTTAAACATTTATGTTCGATAATCTCACCATCAATTATTTGTTTACAAGAAACAAACTTTAAAGGACAGCATGTTATGACATGAGGAATTATTCTTGTTTCCATAAAAACCGAAAAGACGCAAATATTGCTAGTGAAGGAGTTGTTACATTATGTTAACCAAAAATATGAATCGGAAGCATTATTAATCAAAAGTAAATTAGAAGTAGTAGGAGTATCAATGTCCTATTCACAAAAAATAAATATCTGTAATATATATTCCAACTGACTTAAAAATCGCAGAAGCAGATATTTCAGATGTAATAAATCAAATTCCCACTCCCACAATAATTGTTGGTGATTTTAATAGTTACAATACAATATGGGGACCTCTCGGCATAAATTCCAAAGGAAAAATTTTAGAAATCATAATTACCTTAAAAAACCTAAACTTGCTGAATGATGGACAATCAATACGATATAATATCCATACATGTACCTCATCAGCTATCGACTTGTCAATATGTGATCTTGTGCTGTCACCAAAGGTTTCAGGTAATGTAATCCCGTTTTTATATGGAAGTGATCATTTTCCTATCAAAACATTAAGTAATAATTATGAAGATATTAATACAATTCCAAAATGGAACCTAAAGAAAGCCAATTGGTATTTGTTCAAAAAGTATATCCAAGAGAACTGCCATACCTTAAAATAAGTCAACAAAATCATCACATAGATGAACTTCTAAATTCGTTTATATCGCTAATTAATTTTGCTGGTGAAAGACATATAGGTAAAAAAAAATCCACAAGGAAAATAATTCCTGCAGCTGGCTGTATACCACGTATTACAAAAAGAGGTTAATCTTTGTATATGGGTATATTTTATAAAAACTCTTAAAATGGCTACATTAAAAACACGAACGTTTTCGGAACAACAGTTCCATCATCAGGTTAAAATACAGGTTACCATGCCTGAGCCACCAAAATATTTGGGTAAAAACCCTTTAAAATATTGTATTATGTTACCAAAGATTGTACATGATGTTGATAATATTATTTGTTTATACATTGATGTTTAAACATCAAATAATATTATCAACATCATGTACAATCCTTGGTAACATAATACATTTTAAAGGGTTTTTACCCAAATATACTTGAATCCTTTTGGATTTTTAAATTTAATTTTCAATTAATTAATTACTTTATTTATATAAAATGTTATATATATATATATATGTGTGTGTGTGTGTGTGTGTGTTATGTATACTTATAGATCATATCTAGAAATAATTCGTAGGTATAAATAATTTTTGTAAACCCACCAAACATGTTTCTTTCTTAACTAAAGGGCAAAGAAAGCTTGAAAACAAAATTTTAACTACAGATTAAGGTAATTTGTTTTTAAGGTAATTATCATAGTTATCAACATACTTATTTTAAGCAAATTACTGAGTTTTGTAACCCAAAAGCATAATAAATAATCTATTTCAGTTAATATTCCAAAACGTAAAGTTAAACTTGACTACCAGAAAAAGAATTAAAAATATAAGACCTGCTTTACGTCAATGCTCAAGCTATTACCAGAAATAGAATATTTTCGGTTTAAGCATTTTTTTATTAGACATAACTCATAACCTCCTCGTTGATATAACTTCAACGGCATTTCAGTATTTCTCTTTATGACAGATGGAATCGCACCTTTAACACTAAAACCCCTGAAATATATAAGAGCATGACATTCGCAAATGGTATACTTTACCGACGATACATTTATACATAGAATAGGCTAAGGCAATAGCAGCAATAGCATTTTCATCTGAAATTCATATAATACGGCAGGCGAAAAGAGCTTCGAGTTGCATAAATTCTCCCTATACTTCCCTATATTTTGTTGTAGCCCCAGGTCGAATTGGAGTAACAGCGGGGTTTTAATGGGTTGGTGAAAAATGTGAGCCAGACATGAATATAAATGGCAGACAATAGTTATACGGATATTTTTCACTTGAAACTAGTAGCTACAATAGGCTATTTTCCTGATTATTAAAAAATATTCCATTTGCTAATGTGTAAAGAAAAATCTAATAGTTCGATCAGATTTCACTATAACCAAAAAAAAAGAAATAAATCAAGGATGACAATTTAGGAAAATTTAGGTGTCTATTATTAAATAAAATAAAATTTACATTCGTAAAGCACCTTCGTTTTTCAAAATCTTGGAAAAATCATTGAGTTTTCATATTATGTTGTGCTGTATTTTAATAATGCCTAAAATAACAAGTCCTTTTAGTATACTACGATCGACTTACCTTAATAATTTGCCACAACAATGTTTTTATACCTTTAGTAATTTATGATGACCTTGAGACACATTTTTTAATTAACTTATTTTTTAATTCATAATTTGGGACAATTACCAAATACAAAAATTTAAGAAAAAGAAGACAAAAAAAAATGTATAAAAAAGATCACTTTTAATATAAAAATATATTTGTATAGCAAGTTAGAGATTATTTAATTTACAAAAATATGTTAAAAACTAAGCGGATTTAGTTTTTCAGAGCAACAAATATTTTTCGTGATAAATATTTATACAATTATTAACCTTCGTTAGTGACATGACTAGGCGTCGGCGACAAATGTCACCCATTTTTTATGTGCCATTTTTTTTTAACCTTTATTTTATTTTCTATGGAAATATAATCAGTACGGTGTATCTATCAAGACAAATCCAAAAAATTATTACAACAAAACTTCATATTCAAGTAAACGATAATAAATTCACATAACCTCATTTTGATGGCAGTTTATATAGATTTCTTTTAAATAGTCACCACAAACTTATTTTAAACATTTGGAACAGAATTTTTTGGTGGTTTTATTCCGAACCCTTCCACATACATAACATCTTCCTTGGAATCCGGTTCTAGTCCTGGCTGGATACTCATCCTCAAAACCAAGCAGCAGTTTTGCGCTGCGTTCGTCAGTACCGTCCACATGTCGAACAACATTGAACAACGGGGTTTCCATTAGTGTATAATAGTTCGCTAGTTATTTGCATTTTTGGTCTGTCAGACTCTACTCGACTATTCGAATAACTTTTGTGAGTTCGACAAGTAAACTTATTTTCCTATTTTTTGTCAAGTATAACCCGCATAGGGTAAGTATTTAAAATTCCTGTTGTTATATATAAATATAGTAATGTTCCAGCCTTTAATTTTTTTTCTTGTATTTTAGATTTCAGTGATGCAAATTCAAAGATTACAACAGCCCTATGATAAAGTAGAACAAGAAAATATTGATTTGGAAAGCTAGCCAAAATCAGACAGGTGTGAAGAAAGTGACCACAACACAGACACAGAAGAAGAATGGGAAGAAGAATTGAAAGTAGAATTGGAGGAAGGATTGGAGAACCTCCAAAAAATATTCGGACAAGAAGTTCTACTTTAATTTCATACTTACCAGGTTAAAAAAAACGCTCGTCAAGCAGTTAATCCTTTAGAGAATAAGATTCTCGAAACCACTGTATAGCACATTAATATATTTATTTGTAAACTAAGAAACACTTATGCAGATCCGAATAAAGCCACAGCTACAGATACTGTGGAAATAGAGGCGTTGATTAGTCTATTATACCTAGCTATGGTTTTCAAAGCAAGCCGTCAAAATTACAAAGAATTCTGGGCTACTAGAATAGGCGATTTGAATTCTTGCTACGTTGCTTGCGTTTTGATGACGTAAATACTTGAAAAAAAAGAAGAACTATAGACCAACTTGCACCAATAAGAAACTTTTTTGACCAATTTAATCAGAAATACAAACCTAATTAGGTTCCTGAATCTTGCTTAACATTAGACGAGATGCTTTTTGCATTCCGTAGAAGTTGCGGATTCTGCACGAACATTCCGAATAAGCCAGCCAAATATGGCATAAAAATATTTTTCTTACTTCTTCTTGATCCGAGCAGACCACAGTACTCGTCTATGTTTGTATTTTCCAAATCCCTGACTTTGGTGTGGTATATTTCAAAGAAACAAAAAAGTCGTGACGCTATTACCATGTTCTCACTATGATGACTCGATTGATGAAGATTCTGGAGATGCCTGTAAGCCTAATATTCTAACTTTTTATAACGTAACAAAATTGGCCGTTGACTCAGTCGATCAGAAATGTGTGGCTTTAATGTGCTATAATGTATCCAGAAACAGCCGAAGATGGCCAATGGTCATTTTTTATAATTTTCCCACATAGGTTAATTTCTTTACTTCTAACTGCTGTACTAATTCTATAGAACTCAACCAATTATCGGCTGTAATATTACGGTTGGTTCCATAAAATGGTTTAGCAAGCCGAAGAACAGGTAGAGTTAGTTTATTCATCTTGTTTTCTTTCTCAGGTAACCCTTTTCCGTCAGTGTCCTTGCCTTTATATATATATATATATATATATATATATATATATATATATATATATATATATATATATATATATATAGGCATTATATATAAGTAGTTTGTTCGTTTAATGCCATCTTCCACAGGATTATTAGGCATATACATTTTGAACCTACACCTTCCACTAAAGCCAACCAACATTTCATCAATACAAACATAATATGTGCCTACGGAATACAGTTATTGACAATTTGATATACATATATTAAATATGTTGCTAACCGCTGCTGTTGGATCTACTTATCTTCTTTCCTCTCTATCCAGAGGGGTATCAAAACGTAAATATTTTAGAAATATTGCAAATCTTTCTTTTGACATCTGGCATATCTGAATATATCCCTACCAATGCCATCTGTAGCAGACATAGAGTTTATATCTTCGTCACTGAATTTTAAAGCTGATGTGCATAAAAGCAATCCCAAACAGGCTTGCAGTTCTATTTTGTCAATTTCATTTAGTTCTGGTCTGTTAATTTTTCTATAGTTTTCACGAATTACACGAAATTTATTATTTGTCCATTTACGTATTTCTTATATTATATAACGAAGTCTCGTTTCTTACATCTTTGGACCAAAGAGTTGGTAGTGTTGTTACAAGATTGTGTAACGGATTACTTTCATTTTTGAGGCTTATGTAGTGGACCACTTAGAACGATTTTTGACGTACAAATATAACTTGCCAGTAGCATTTGAATCATATTAGTCTTCAGAACATTCCGATTGCTCAACTCCGGTGTCGTGTTGACTTTCAATGCCTACTTCTTTGCTTACATCGTCAATATCACTATCACCAAAATATTTTAAATCGCTAGGTACTTCGTCAGTCCATTGAGGTAAAACAGCCTCAAAATCATAATCAGAAGTTTTTACAGATTTGCGAGTAAATATAGAACAACTTGATAAACTTGCTGCCATACTAATAGCGAAAGAATACACTGTACTGCTTTTAACTATAGAAATGTAAACACTGACATGCGGTACGTGATACCGCAGGAAAACTTTACGTCAACATAGCTCAAAGACTAAATCCATACTAAAACTGCAGCAGTTAGAGCAGGTATAATAACACACCACTTGAAGGTACACAGATGGTTTTCTAGGAATCTTTTAAAAAACACGTTTTACAACAAAATATGTTTAAGGCGCGGTATGCTGTACCGCATGTCAGTGGTTAAGGGTTAAAAAATAGTACTTACCAAACTAATAAATGTCACAAATTTACAAAATTAATTTTGTTATGCTAAAGGGCGCGGTATATCAAGTTGAACAACATTCAAATATATTTTCGTTCTACCAAAAAAAATTACCAATGACCGATCACGTTCTGTAGAGGTAGGAAACTACAGGTTACGACAATTCCCGACTGTTTACGAGACACACATACTGGCACAAAACATTAGCATATTTTGTTTATTATATATTATTATTACCATCTTTATAAAAAGCAGTTGTTAGATACCTATATCAAAGATTGTAACGAAAAAAGCTTTTCTATTTTCTCTAGTCTATAACAGCTTATGGTAACCTAGTCACATAAACTAATAAAGAAAGCACCATCATATTTAGCAGATAACGTACATCCGCTGCCCTAATTAATTGGTTGTGATCTTTAACGATCTCATAACTTAAAAGTAATTAGCAAATATATATCACCGTTTTTATCGTAAGCTCTAGCTAATTTCCACTATCGCAGAAAATATTGAACCAGCGGCGCTATATTGCTTCGATTAGGATTTACGGCTTAGAGTTTAACTTCAAAGTGGAAATGTGTTTCTGCTATATGATGCTCCTCTGTGAAATAAACATCTACCTGTTTCAGGAAATTAAGGTTCATTAAATTGTGGCCCGAGGACTTGACGTTTTACTTTCTTACCTTCTTGTACCTAATTGGGAATCTTAAGATGCTCTCGGTTAATTACTTACTACTTCCTAGGAAATAATTCGAATTTATCCTTGGTAATTGCGACTTGAATTAAATATGATTTTCAAAGTTTAATTTGGGGTGGTGCAGTTAATGCTAAAAATCTAGTTATTCCGCTTAAGACTTCTTGTTATCCAGATAAGTTACACGAAAAACCTTAATATTTTCGTATTGAGCATAAATTTTAGCATATATAAACTGTTATTTGTATTTATTTTGATCTTTTTTTATACTAGATTTGATCACCTTTTCAATATTTCATTATGTACGTATACTTTTATTTTATTTTTAAAATTAGAAGTTATTTACAGAGGTAAAACACTTAAGATTACCAACTGGAAAAACAAAGCAAGAAACAGAACAGAATGGCGGAAAATCCTAGAACAAGCCAGGACCCAGAAAGGGTTGTCGAGCTACTGATGATGATGATGATTTACAGAGGTTCTGAAATTGTTTTATTGTGGGATTTTTAACCCTAATCTACGCAATTTCGTTTCCAAAAAGATCTGGACGATGTAATTGTGTCTACAAAACAAGAAAAAAACTAGAAATATTTTTTTGCAGAAATAATTTATTATAAACAAAAATTTTGTTACAATGTTGCCATTGCGCATCAAAGGGACAAACTTAGTTCACGTAAAAGTTGACAAAGCAGTTATTATTTTTGTTTAAATAAAGATATACACCACATTTAGAACATTTTATAAGGGAGACTCACCTCTTCTTCTTCAGCCTTAAGTAATCCAACTTTGGACATAGGCCTCTCCCAAATCAATCCAGTGTTTTCTATTTTGCGTCACTTGCTTTAAGTTGTGTCCTCCGATCTTCTTAATACCATCAGCAATCTCATTTGTGGACTTCCTCTGCTTCTGTTTCCTAACCATGGTCTCTATTGTTGTATTTTGTGGTTACATTTTTTATCCTTTAGTCGGGCATTGTGTCCTGCGAAGCTCCATTTTAATTTGGCAGCTGGTTTTCCTGCGTCTTTTACTTTGGTCTTTCGTGTAATCCATTTGTTTGTTTTCTTTGTGTCTATAAGTCTCACCCCGAGCATTGATCTTTCCATCGCTCTTTGTGCCAAATGGTGCCAAATATGGAACATCATGCAACAATGTAAGATTAAAGTCAAACTATTTTGAAGCTACAGTATACACTATACAGTATGAAACTGCAAATAGCAGTTTCTGTCTTTATTAATACACAATGGTATTGTGCATTTTGTGCACACTATATATGTTTTCCCTGTACAGCCTGGAAATTTACATCTTGACCTAGTGCTCTCATCGCAATAGGGAAAATGATCAAACCCATCTTTACGGATGTCTTATTGGAGTATTTCTTTAGTGGGTCTGTTTTTTCGTTTGTTCTCGTACATCTGCGAAAAGGTACTACTTGACGGTCTTCCTACTCTGTTCTGTTTAATTGGTTTTCCGGCTTTGCATAGAGCATCGGCTGTTGCTAGTTTGGTATCCAAAAGAGGTAAATAAAATTTCTTCGCTCTTTTGGCTAATAACCAACAGTTCACGGCTGTCATGTCAATGAAATGAAAAACTATTCGTAAATAATATTTCTTCGACCTGACTTTTTTACGATAAACTCCTAAAACAGAATCAAGGAGATCTACACCTTTCATGTAGTTGTAGATTAGGACACTGTTCGGACAAGGTATCATTTTATGTATACTTTCTTGTTTGAAAACTCTTCTTTTTTCTCATTTTGGTTCACTTCCAGCATATGTTCTCATTGTAGTAACAATTTTATTATCAAACCAGGACACTACACTGACATCCACATTGTCTATATTGGCTATTTTCTCTACCATATGACCTCTGCCTTCTTCATTTATTTCTCAGCTGGAATCACAACTCCAGAAACATGATTAAGTCTTACTGTTCCCAAAGGTAAAATGCCCTCTTTGGTCAGATATATCATTAGAGGTATGCTGGTGAACCAATTGTCAAAAAACAACTTGTAATGTTGGTGTTTTGGTATCGAATCTGCTAATTTGACAACCACGTTGCTGCTCATACTAAGATTTGGTGCTACTAGAGGTACAATATTACTCTAAGAACCAGGAAACAAATTAAAGTATAACTGAATAACAAAACACCACTCAGTACAAAGTTTTTGAAGCCCCACGTTTTTTTTGGGTTACACTGCTTTAGCTATCTTTGCGCTTTTGTTGGTATAATCTGTTCGTCTACAGCTAGAAATTCTTCTTTCGGAACCATGAGTAGTCGTTCTTTGATTTGGTTCAGGACACGTCTAATTTTGAATAATATGTCATGTCCAGACTGATCTTTTTGAATCATGTCATCATTGTTATTGAAGAAACGTTATTTTTTGGAATCTGTTACAGCTCATCACATTGCTAATTGTTGCTAATATTAGCATTCCAATAGTGTCTTGTTGATGTAAGTTGAAATATCGGCATGTAAATAGTAATTCCTATAAATTGTTCTAGGTATTTTATATGTTTTTATATTAGCTGGTTTATCTGGACGTTGTTGCACTGAGTATAAATTTGATTGGTCTGTGATATGCTCTATAAGACTATCAGGAAAGAGAAACTTAAAAAATTGGACCGGAGTTTCTAATTGTAAAATCAAAGAAGGTAAATTTTCAGAACAAGTAAATTTTGTATCATTTTCTGATATTCTCAGATTTCCTTTCACCGAATAATGAAATTTCTTCCTTTTATATCTTAGTCTTTTAGACAAAAGGGTATCATCATCTGAAGAATTTGAGGATGTGGCAGAAATGACAGTTCCCTTGATATTGCTTGGTAAATGTTTACGCTCCTTATTGTCACTATCTTGACACAATATCATCTCATTTGTGCCGTCTTCATCGGAGAGATCTGATTCTTCACTACTAGTACTATTTGGAATTCTAACTGCATTCATTGTACCATAAAAGAGTTTCAGATCCATGTCTATAAAACAATCACTGAGTCCATAATTTCATAGTGCCATTTATAGCACAAAGCCTTTATGGGGTTTTAGAGAGGCTTTCAACATTCTTAATTTTTAGTACTTACCTAAGCAGATATCTTATATCACAATACAATAAATTTCAATTTTTCTCGCCGTAAAAAACGTTTTTACTATGAAAAATAACCTCTAACTTCGAGCACTGTTTCACGTGGTACAAAAATGAACTTGAAACTGCGCACGGCTGCCTATCTCGCCGTCAGAACTATGCCGCATATCTCGCGTACACTATTAGTACGTGTCAAATATGGGCTGCCATGCATCTACGATAAACATTGAGTTAAAACATTAAAAAATTTTTTGGTTTGTGCCATTTATGGCACCTGAAGTGGTAATATACTGTATGTATTTTTTTCTTCTTCAGCTTTCTTTTTTTCTTAATTATTTTATATTTTGGTAAGTCTTAATACACTGTTAAGATATTGAAACATTTGTTTTGTATCCTGTAACACGCATTCTAGTTTTTTGACCGTGAAGTATAAAATCACCATATGGTTTGGCTTCGTAAAGTAAACTTTTTTGATACCAAAACCATTGATTTTGAAATTTGAAGGTAAATTTTTGGGACCATATTTTTTTGTTCTTTCGTAATAAAAACTAAAAAAAAAATAGTGCGGCCACCCTAAACGTGGGTAATCATGTCTCTTTGCGAAATTCCAAAAATTGAATGAGCGAAAGAAGAGTGATTTTGGAGAGTAAAAATGTCGCGATTTACAATTACTGTAGAATCTGTTGAAAAGCACCTACCGAACTGTAAAACAACAAAAAGGTCTTTTTAACACTTGTAGAATAATGCTTTTGTTTTTTTTTCTAATCTACAGCGTGAGTTTTAAATATGGAACGCAATAATTATCTCGCAAACGGCTTGTATGATTTTTATAGATTTTGGTGCGTAAGTAGTATTTATGTTGGTCTTGGAATGCGGCCGATATTATAGTGGTATTGACACTGTTATCAGATCTTGAGTTTTTCTGGAAACACTCCTTAAGAAATACTGATTATTTTTTATATTATGTTTCCTATACCTCAATGTTATAATTACTACATTTATGTGGCTATAACTGTTACAATAACAACTTTGACGTTTCAGTAGTATTGTCGGTGTCCATTTAAAGTCACAATATATTGTATGTCTAAAAAAGAACGAATTGGGATTCTATTGATATTAGGACATGGTGATATGCGTAGATGTCAACAAGAAACGTGAAATATCTTTAATAATTTATATCCTAAAATATCCTATAACAAGGTCTAGCTTTAGTAAATTAGTAAAAAACTTTAACGAAACTGGTTTGGTAAATGATTTATTAATATCAGCGAGCAGAAAACATAGATCAACTAAAAACAAATCCTTAGATGTTTGTGTCCTGTTACAAGATGATCCACACTTAAGTACTAGACAAACATATAGGGAACTTGTGATTTTACAAACAGCCGTAATGAAAATTTGACGTTAAAATAAATTCCATCCATACAAAATAAGATTAGTTCAGGAGTTGTCATATGACGATCTTGATAGACCTGTTGATTTTTCACACATAATGAGAGGAGAATATTACAATTAAAACGTTTTAAATTATAATGTTATTTTTTACGATGAGGACACTTTTAATTAATGGAAACGTAAACTGGCATAACTGAAGACTGGTCTCGTAGCAATCTCCGCTGGATGCGTTTATACCACACACGGTATCAAGATAAATTTAATGTATGAGATGATATAATATACTATATAATAAGCGACAAAATAATTTGTTTCTTTTCTATTTCAGGAAACTTAAATGGTCCGACATATTTAAATTTATTGACAAACAGTATTATGCATGAGTTGGCTCGGTTAATTCCAAATCCAAGTGAGCCTTTTTAATAACATTTTAATATAGAAATTTCATTATTCGAAACCTTCAAACAATAACAACATCCCAAACGGCAATGTTTGATTGCAACAAGATGGTGCTTCACCTCACTATGCGCGCGTGGTGAGGAAATAGATATCTAAAGAATAGGTTTACCAGAAGATGGATTGAAAGCCTAACCTAACCTAATATAAATCTTCTAGACTATTGCCTCTGGGGTCACTTGAAAATCATTAATAAAATTATTACAAGCTGCAACACCTTTGACTGCTACTTACGTTTTTAAAAAATTTGGGAATAGTTCCTTAGGATTCCAATACATTCACAGATCTAGATTTTGGACCATCTGCTATGCCTAAAAGAAATTTAAAGAATAACAGTCTACCTCTGACAAGTCAAGATGAGGCAATTGATCTAACTTCAACTGCAGTGCTTCGTAACGGTAACGATTTTCAGTTGACAGTTTCCTCTGCAGACAATATAGCAACAACCTCATTTGGAGCAAATAGCCCTTAAGATACACGTCCTCTGCCAAATAAAAGTAAATTAATGGAGCCAACGACGAAAAGGTAAAACAGCTATAACATGTAGTTCATATAAGCTAGAATTAGAACTTAAAATAAACACGAAAGAGGCGAAAAAAATAATAAAAAAAATGAAGATGATAAACACGAATATAGTAAAAAAAGATACAAAAAAATAAAAAATTTTTCTTTCAAAAATGCTTGGAGAAAAAATAAATAAATGTAACTATTAGGTACATGTTAAACGCAATGATAAAAATGCTAAATTTTTTTACTGAAACGAGTGGTTTTTCTCATCTGCCGATGAAATAGGATGGGTATGTTGTCCGGTCTGTCTGAAATGAGCTCATGAAGCATGTGCAGGAATAGAGCCAGAAGATGATGAAAAAGTTCAGTGTTAATTTTGTATTTCTAAATAAGTATTTATTTTTACTAATGTGCTCTTACCGGTTTTCTAAGTTTCAGCCATTGGGTAATGAAATAGTTAGATTTTCCTTGACAGTTTGCATTATCCCACCCTATAAGGCAATGTGAACTTGTGGCATATAGTTAGTTGTCATTTTTTTCTGTAAATACGCTAACTACATTCAGTTTCAATTGCAACTAACTGATGAACGAACGTTCCTAATTAATTATTCAAAAAAAAATCTGGTTTAACTATATGTCCATATCTTCCTTAGATGATTTACAATGCCCCATCTTCTTCTACATACTTGTATACTTTATTGGCTACATACTCTATTTTTCGTCGGTTCACTATACATTTTATATATAAGGTTTGGTGGTATCCAAAGATAAGTAATAAAGTTAAAAAAGTATATATATATTTTTAATATTCTCAAGTTATATGACGCATTCACACATCCTAAACTTTTGCTAGACCTTATACTACTTAATTATTCTAGAAAATATAACTTTTATATAGTTAGTAACGCCACTGTAATAGATATGCCGAATCTCCTCTTTGTTCTGGATAAAACCAATCCTTCTACAACGTCAACTTTCATCGGCCATGTGCTTGAGGATGCCTTATCCTGAAGAGGATCGTGTGACAGGAAAATAAATACGGTTGCTGAGGCTATTTATGTGTGATAAATTTACTGCAGACATAAATACGGATTGTCCGTTCTTTGTACTTGAGATTGAACATTTACCAAAAACTCTTTTGTAAAAGTAATACCTTAAGTTTTGGTGCATGTACAACAATAGTTTGCATAATGAAACTTTATGGATTTTTCTATTAGAGCTCACTAAATTATTTTTAATAAATTGACAATTTATTCATTATAACAATAAAACACTGAAAATTTTGTTTTCAAAACTCTGAAAAAATTTATTAGAATATTTTATTACTACAGCTGTTTCAGCAGAGTGCCTTTCTCAAGTGATCTATTTTTGGATGAGTTTACAATTTAAAGTCTTTAACGAAATAGGTTAAGAAGGGGAAAAATGTTTATCTCAAATTGGTTATTCAAAATTAGGTCTGTTTTTTAATTTGTTAATTTCCATAGATTCTAATAAAGTTATCTTAAGGCCTTTATTTTGGATGTGAAGAATTTGAAATTCGTCATTACAAGAATAATTATGATCTAGAAGGTGAAGTGCGTATGTAGAATATGTTTTTCTATTATTGAAAGCCCTTTTATGTTCTGCTATACTTTTGATAAAGGTTCTACCAGTTTGACCGATGTAAGTTTTTGGAAGTCGCAATATTTAAGTTTGTATACACTACTGTGTAAGTGCTTTTTATTTTGGCTTTTGCTGTTTTTAATATATTTGCCTAAGTTGTTGTTTGTTCTAAAAGCTGGTGTTATTCCTTCCTTTTTTTATGTGTTTGGCAATTTTTGTTGTTATTTTGCTTGCATATGTAATCAAGCAGAAACTACTGGGTTTTTTCTATGGTGGTGTAAATACTAATTTCAGGGCTAACTTGTGAAATATTTGATTTAAAATTTTATTAATTGTTTGTTCATTCTACCAATTGCTTACTGCTATTTGCTTTTTCTTCTAAATGTGGCTATCTTCTACAGATGATAGCGACCACATAGACCCATCTTATTCTAATCACAACAGCTCGAGATAGATCAGTTGACGTTAGACCAGTCCACTTTCTAAGATTGCCAGCATATACGTCTACGTCCAGGGCATCTCTTACCCTTAATCTTGCCTTTAAGAATTAACTGTAGAGGTCGGTATTTATCATTACGCATGATGTGGCCAAAGTTAGCCAGTTTTCTGTTTTTATGGTGTTAATAATTTCTTTGTCTTTTCTTAACCTCTGGAGAATCGTTATACATGGGTGGTTTATATAAGACCCTCAACATACGTCGGTAGCACCACATTTCAAATACCTCCAATCGTGTTATGGCATCTTCTGTCTAAAAGGCTCCAGCTTTCTACTCCATTAAGGAGGACACTAAAGACGTAACATCTAAGAATTCTTATGCGTATATTGATAATTAAAGATAAATTGCAGAGAATTTTCCTAAGGCTGTTGAAAGAGCTTCTGGCTTTTTAAATACGAGTTTTTATTTCGTAGCTGTGATCTCAAGTATCCTTAGTTTTAGGCCATACTTATTATATGCCTCTACAACCTTATCAATCATCCTTTACAGCCCCTGCGCACTATCTGCCAGCAACACTATATCATCTGCATATCTAATATTGTTTATAAGTTGGCCATTTACAGCAATCCCATCTTCTAATTCGTCCAAAGCCTATCTAAAGATGTTTTCAGAGTATATGTTAAATAATGCTGGTGACAATATGCAACCCTGTCTAACTCCTTTTTCGAGTTTGAAGATCTCGGACAGTTCATTAATGATTGTGCTATTTGCTTAATGATATTTAATTCTGACATCGGAATTTTTATTAATCTATGTATCATGCTATAATAGGCTGCCATTTTATGTTGTATAGGATGGGATGATGAATTGTGTTTAGTCGTGTCAGTATAGATAGGTTTAAGAAATACGGAGAACTCATGTTTATTTTTAAGTCTGATGACTTTTAAATCTAAAAAATGATGGAATTGATTTAATTCTGTTTCTATTGTAAATTCGATATGACTATGGAGTGAATTAATATGCGATAAAAATTGATCAATTTGTCTGTTAGTTCCTGCAAAACAAACAAGTATATCGTCTACGTATCTCTACCAATATTTTAAGAATTATGGATTTTTTAATGCTACATCATAAAAAAATGAAAATAAAAAATGTTGAGCAAAAATAAAAACAAATGTTTGGTGTAAACCACCGTTAATCCTTAGGGATATAAAAAATATATTACGACCCATTCTCAGAGCTACCGAATACATAGGTAAATGTACAGCAATTTCAAGTAAATTTATGCTCTTTATGTATTTTCGCTATCCTTTTGGACTCCTCTTTAAGCCTGCCTAAGATAACTCGTTCTTACTTATTGCTGATGCTAATGGTACCAGTTCGGTAAAAAAGTTCCCTTTTTCCCGGGTTCTCCTAAAAATATTTGGCAGATTTTTTAAGGCTCTATTATATTATTCGATGCTGGAGTCTTTTCTGCGTTAGTCATTTGGATCAGCTGTTTGATTTTTTCTGGGAAGGTGTGTGTATGTCCTTTTAGACCCCGTCTGCTTCTTAGTATTTGATTTCTCTTTTAATCAGTTTTGAAAAACAGAAAAAGTACAAATAGTAAAAAAGAGGTGTCGCACAATATAATCCTAGACCGCATCCTAAGACTAAATATCCTCCTAAGGGTTGTAAGTTTGAAATTCCAGACACAATATGTATAAAATGCTTGAAAAAAACAAGTTTCTGTGGAGACAGTCAATTTCCAGGCTCTGTCTCTGGAAAGTGTTCAAATATATTGGTTTTAGGTTTAAAATAAAAGATAATAGAAAAGCCTTCTGTGTAAGAGTTAGTGTCGTTCACAAAAGAATTGAGTTTAAACAAAAACTATAATAAATTAAAAAACGAATACGTTTTCTTTGTTTATTTAGATGAAACGTGGATTTTTGCTAAGGGTCGAATAATACGGAAACATATTTTATTGTAAGCGGGTAAAAAACATGGTTTTATTGTTGAAACAGATCTTGTATTTTATTTAATTCATAATACGCTGATTATTATGATAACATGAATACGGAAATGTTTGTGAAATAGTTAAAAGAAAAACTGCTTTAAAGTTTACATGAACCATCTGTTCTAGTTTTGAAGCAACCAACAAATATATAAAGTAAAATAATAGTTAACGAATAAAAATTCTTCAGTTTCTTCCTTTCAGTTTCTCAGGATTATTGTAAGCTGGAATTTCTTTTTATACTTCTAAGGAATTCTTCCTTACCATTGTAAACTCAATTCTATTAAAGATATCGTTCATTTGGAAGAAGAGGGTTACATCTCAAAATGTTAAATTTTTTTTATTGCATCAATAGCTTCCAAATATATTCGGTATATAGAGTTATAACTAAAGATATACCCATTTTTCTTAAAAATATAACGTTAAAAGTAAATATTATGTTCTGATAGAAAGTTACTTTCTTAGTTGTAACTTTCTTTTAGATAATATATCATAAAATAGAAGCAATGTAGTGTGCGTAAAAAGTAGTTTTGTGAAAGATAACCTTATTGTTTAAAAATATTTTGTTATATTTGAATTACCTTCTTTTTATATTGGTAAATTATTATAATTATTATAACTTAATAACAGCCGTACGAATCGTATTTTTGAATCGAAAACAACAAAGTGGGTGATGGAACATTTTGTCAAGGAAAAATTAGAAAATTCTCCTGTTGTTAAGTTCTTATTTAGATCGAAAAAATACGGATTTTTTGTATAAAGATTTTAGATTTTATTAATAATAGAGACCCATCTGAAAAAATCTTCAGCAGCCCTATTATGATAAATGATGACACATGTTTCAATGGAAATAATAATTTTTTGGGTAAGATAAAATACAAAGATACACTGCTTTAAAGTTACTAAAAATGTAAATATTATTATAAGTGGTATTATTCTTATTTTTAGAAACTCAATTATCTAAAAAACTATGCATCATCTAGCAGTAACACAACTTCGGATACAGACAACAGTTCACAACATTCTAAAACCGATCATTATGGATCAGATGACAGCATGCAGATCCTCTTTTTAATCCACCTGTCATTAAAAGGCAAGTTAAATTAACAACAGGTAATGCAATTTAAAAAAGAAAAGTTAAACATCCTTCAAACAATGAAAATGTGGGTAGGAAAAAACTTCGGCAGCCTGCAACGTGGTAACAGGCAGACTCAAAGAGATTGCGAAATGGCGGAGAAGCCTATTTATCTACCAGAATTGTTAAAAATGCACACGGCACAAAAACCAAATCCAAAATATTACAGCCAGCTAAAACCCTTTTACCACCCTGCGGAAATAAATGCAAGTTAAAGTGTTCCGAAAAATTAGACGAAGCACAGAGAAACAAAATATTTAAAAAATACTGCTCACCACTATTTTGCCCATAAAATCAATAACTCCTAAATTTTTTGACGTGTTCTAATGGTTTTAATGACGTGTTTTATCTTAAAGCTTTGTGTGCAGACTTACACCTTACTATTCCCAAAAATTTTAAAATATCTGATGTGAGGATCTTGATGTTAGATCGCAACAATCCAGATCAATATCAGATAGATATCAGATCAATATTCAATAGATCAATATTCTTTATTATAAATCATCTTTTAATCAAGCAGAATGTGATCAAGTGGGAATTGTGCGTTCTAGGCGTGAAAATAATATCAATTATATTGCTTTAAAGAAAGCTTTTACAAAAAAGTGGGAATCACCGAAGCTAAAAAGTTTATATAAGAATTTGTAAAGAAAAACAATCGTTATTATTGTTGCTTTATGTTTCATATTGTGTTGTGTAATGGATACGAACTAGTTATGTAGTTTTTTTATGTTTTATTAAATAGTTTTATTAAATAATATTGATCTAATGGTATTTTTAATAATACTTTACCAATACAATTTCTAAAATGTAACTTTATGAGCAAAATCAATTTCTTCAGAAGATAATATTTCTTTATTCAAAAGGGTTATATCTAAGTTTTTTTTCTAAACCTGATATCTTATAAAAACAAAAATTTGTCAGAGCGATTAAAAGATCAGAAATCTATCATACTCAATCAATAAATCCTACAATATCAATAAACACTGCACAATATAAATAAAATAAATTGATGAGAATTTTAAAACCTCTCTACTGAAAAAGTGAAAATTCTTAGATGTAATCCTCTTCTTCCAAATGAACGATATGGGAAATATGAAAAACTTACTGTAACTTACTTACTGATAACTATATTGATGTAAGGGGTATAGTGACGCAGTTTTCGCAACATGACAAGAAGCATTGAATACTGTTATTACTGGAAAAAAGTACATATGCGGAAATGTGAAACGTTAATAGAAGAATGTTGGATACTTAAAAATTGCATCGAAGCAAATAACCTAGTCATCGTAGTTAATCCAAATGAAAATACTAATGACAGTGATTATGAGTATGGATCTAATTCTTGATTACACTCTAAGGTAATATGTTTTTCATTGTCTCATTAAGAATAATTTTGGGTATTATCGTTATTATTTTCTCAGTAAATACTTTGCAATAATAATTGTGTATTTCTCCAAATAAATGTAAAATACGTTATCAGTTAAAATTGTATTTTTGCTTGTTTTCGACAATACTTTAAATGTTAGAATTTGCTATTAACCCATTAGTGCTCAAAACTAAAAACGCTTAAAAGTAAATTTTGTTATAGATCTTATTACGATGAGGGTTATACATTTACTAAGAGATGTTAAAAAAAATTAAGGTCTGTCAAAAGGTTGTCAAAATGAGTGAGTCATTTTTGAAAATTTTGACAATCAATTACAAATATCGGAGGAGAAAATACAACCCTAGAGATGACAAAACGTATACAAAAATTAATATTGCACTGCAAGATACCAGATGCATTGAGAAACAGTATAATGATACGAATGTTCAAAAAAGGAGATAAAGACGACCCCAACAATTATAGAGGTATAAATATACTAAACAGGGCACTTAAGCTTACCCCAAAATTCCTAACCAACAAAATTAATAAACTAATAACTTTATCAGATAAACAACAAGAATTCATATCCGGAATATCCTGCATAGACGCCGTATTTGTACTAAGATAACTCACAGAAAAGGCCACCGAGTACAATAAACCAGCATATATGTTTTATAGACCTGACAAAGGCTTTCGATTGCTTCCAAGTCGAAGACGTCTTACACGTACTGTATAAAAAAATGAACCAATCAATAATATACAAACCATCGAAAACATTTTCTTCCATAATCGAATACAGGCAAAGATAAATGGAAAACTAACATAGTGTTTACCAGTACAAAGCGGAGTCAGATACTGTGACTGGTTAAGCCCACTTCTCTTTAATATAGTATTGGACGAAATAGTCCGGTAAAATAAGGATGCAACCTCGGAATGAAAGATAATAAGCTGAAAATTTGCATACGTCTTTATTTTGATGGTATAAAACTTACCTCAAAAGTCTCATATATTCACGTGTCCGCGACTTAAGATATTTAAGGTCAAAGGTCACGAAAATGAGTTTTCTGCAAATATCTCGTTTCCCTTACACTTTATGACATTTAAGGCGGTAAGAACAATTGTAGAATGAAAAATTCTCTTCAATTTTTGTCTCAAGTACTTTTATGTACCTTCAACCCTTCTTAAGATAGAGCGCAAAGAGTGGGGGACCGCTTACCTGTGTATACGGTAACGCGAAGTCAGCCAGTAGGATTCAATAAATTATAAGTTATATAGTTAATTATTCACTTAAAATACTATTATTATCATTAAATTTTTATTATTTATTATTTAATAAACTATACTTATAGATATTAATTATAAAATATATATTTTTTATATAATATTTATTTTATTTTTAACAAACATACAATATTAAATGAAATATTTCAAATGAACTTTAATGATATTTTTAACAGCTGTATATACGATAAATTAAGATCAAGTGCAGAATTCAACAATAATCATTTTTATATTTAATTAAATACTGAAAAAATCATATTTATTATTTTATAAAAAAAATCATATTTATTATTTTTTTAAATTATATATTTATTTATTAATCCAATAATCGATTTATTAAAGTTACAAATATAATATATATTCTTTTACTATGTATGGTTAATATTTTTGTATTAATTTTCTTCTTCATCGTCTTCTTCTTCTTCTTCTTCTTCTTCTTCCTCTGACTGCTCAATATCGGATTCATCATCATCATTCTCGTTTATTAAAGTATCAGAATAAAAATATTTAAGAATATCAGGTGCATATTCACTTTCTTCATTGAAATCATCTGAAGTTGATGAAGCGTTTAGACATGATTGTCCATTACACTGCCCACAAATTAAAGTACATTGCAATCCTGATTTCCTGCATCCGCAATTAGAACCACAACCTTACTTGCAATTGCAATATTGTATTCAGCAGTTCTTCTGGTGCTGGCGGTAATAATGTTGTTATTGGTTCCAGAAATTCATTTTGCATTACCCAGCCGAATTATTGGCGTTCTAAATCATTTCCTAACCAAATTTGGGTCTGATAATAGACACGAATGATATGCTGACGAGCTGCTGCACTTGAAGGTGAAAGACTTGATAACTGCACTGGTTTGTTGAGTCTTGTTGATGTGATGAACTGGGTGTATCGAAAAGAGTCTATATCGTCTTCTGATGTTGGAGCATTATACGCTGCTAAGAAAATACGTACTCCATTTTCAAATAATTCTTGTACAGAGCAGTTTTTTTGTTGAAATAGTTGAAGTGACTGATGTAAATGGTGATTTTTTTCGAACATTTTAATAAACGATATTTTACCTTTCCTATAAATCGCAGAAGTCGTATCACATCCACTAAACGCGTGTAAAAATAAGATGTGTTTCTTAGAATGAGAGTATTTATCAAAACTTTTCGATGAATATAATTTTGTCTCCGCATTACCCTTACCAATTTTTTTAAAAAAAATTTCTTGTTAATGTGATTGAGCTCGTCCTATAAAGATAACTAGCAAATCAATATCTTCTTCTACAATGACGGAAGTTTTTCCTACATGTTTAGACTCTGCAATAGCTGTTTCTACAATGAGAACATCAGCATTATCTCTGGCTTGTTTTGTAGTGATATTAACAGCTGTTAATTTGTCGATAAGCATGTCTATAAAGATTTTTTTATTAGATGTGTTCGATAAAAATTGTTCTTGGCTGATAGGTACATTCACACAAGGAGCATCTGCTACAGCTTCGCAGAAACAGCAACCGCCGTACAAGAGATTTGTATTTCGAGATATAATATTCGTAGTAATATGGACGAGAAGTATTTTATTTAATATTGTATGTTTGTTAAAAATAAAATAAATATTATATAAAAAATATATATTTTATAATTAATATCTATAAATATAGTTTATTAAATAATAAATAATAAAAATTTAATGATAATAATAGTATTTTAAGTGAATAATTAACTATATAACTTATAATTTATTGAATCCTACTGGCTGACTTCGCGTTACCGTATACACAGGTAAGCGGTCCCCCACTCTTTGCGCTCTATCTTAAGAAGGGATGAAGGTACATAAAAGTACTTGAGACAAAAATTGAAGAGAATTTTTCATTCTACAATTGTTCTTACCGCCTTAAATGTCATAAAGTGTAAGGGAAACGAGATATTTGCAGAAAACTCATTTTCGTGACCTTTGACCTTTAATATCTTAAGTAACGGACACGTGATTATATGAGACTTTTGAGGTAAGTTTTATACCATCAAAATAAAGACGTATGCAAATTTTCAGCTTATTATCTTTCATTCTGAGGTTTGCTCCCTTTTTTGCCTTATTTTACTGGATTAAAATATACTCATATATTCCGTAACATTAAAATTTATCTCTTCATCATACTCAACTATAAATTGATCCCCACCAAAATGAATTTATTTTGTAATTATAGTTTCAACTTCTGATTAAAACTAATTTTTAAAAATACAGTAAATTTGTAATTTTCTGTTTAATTTCATCCGTAATTCAGTTTAATGTAATTGGTATCCATATTAATAAAACATGACACATTTGATGATTACACACTAAACAAATACTATAGTTATGCCGGACGATAGTCAGACATTTCAATACAAATAAACCGATATAATTTGAGCATCATTTCGAATTAAACGTCATACTAAGGGCTTTTAACGTATTTAATAGATTCTGGCATGGTTTCCGTGATAATTGCATTTAATTTAAGAACATAGTGAACTGTGAAACTTATTTTGGTGAAATTTGAATAAATAATATTTTCCAAAAAACTCTACAAATTAATGGAATATAAACTGGTACGGCACGCGTCCAAATATCCCACATAACCCTAAATTTAAGTAACAACTGAAGTACCTGCAAACTATTTTTATGATTTCTTACTGATGTAATTATTCACGACGTACAAAAGACTCACTAGACTTTATAGAAATTTGAATTCATGGCATTAGCTAAGAACAAAGTTAAAATAATCGAAGACATCTAAGGATTAATCAAAGAAAAGAAACTGTTTTATATGAAAAGTTTAAACACTTAAGCTCCAGCAGACATAGAGAAAAATAAAGAGAAAAACAGAGAAGTAAAATGAGGATGGGTAGAAAAGAAAAGAATGAAGAATGGAAGAATCTGTGTTAAAAGAAACGGATTCCTGGAAAATAGTAAAATCTATAATGAAAAGTAGCCACAAAAAGATTAAAATGCAAGACATATTACACTTAGAATAAGAAAATTGATATAAAGGACTATTTACAAAAAAAACTCCTCAGAATTTCTTGAAATTATCATAGAATAGCAACTAAATTAAAGTAAAAATAAAGAACAGATAAAGCTAACATTAAACGAAGTACAAAAGCGAAAAAAACTTTAAAAAAACAAATTAAGAGAACCAGGATGAATAATAGAAACTAAGTTAATTAATTACGGAATAGTAAAGCTATAAAGTGTTTTATTATAATTAAAGAACTATACTAAGATGGACTATACTAAAATTGTGTGAATCATCCTGTACATTTAAATTTAAATTTAAAAAGCGCACATTTAAATTTAAAGTTAACGGATTTTAACGTTTTTTTATAATTTTTTAAAATAAGGACACAAACATTTTTACTTCTTAAGCGGTTTTCACACTCAATTTCAAAATTTCATACTGTGGTATTCATAATAGTCCCTACATGAAATAGTTCCTACATTTGCAAAATGCCGACTATGCCATCACTAAACCAACATAATCACATATATCTACCAAAATGTCACGGCTAGAGTAAAACTGTCAGAACAAGAAACAAATAAATATTCTGTAGACAGCAAAGAGTGCGGCAAGGAGACACCGACGTTCCAAAGTTAACCACGACACTTTTAGAACATACTTGTATGAAGGTAGATCTAAACGAGTATGGTATCAACATAATAATGTTGGCAAAAATATCACGCTTGGTTCGAGGTCGGACTGAAGATTAACATGAACAGCGTTTTTGAAGCATATTTCAAATGCCTCACATTAGTTGCCAAAAGTCAAAACTAAAATATCATACTATAGATTTTGAGGGATAGGCCCTAGTTATCGAAACTTTATAGTGGCCTGTCAATATAAGGCATATATTGTATTGGTCTTATAAAAAACATAAGAAATTGCAAAATTCGCGTCACGTATATTTCTTCACCACCTTTAGAAAATCAATGTCTACTTGCGGCTAAATAAAACAGTTGCGTACGTAAACTTAACCGTTTACTCTTAAAATGCATCTTGATTTTTGTCGATAGAGCACTTAAATCAAAAGATATCGAAATTTAAAATCGACGGTCGCTTCAAGCGTTATTTCTTAGAGAACGGTTTATACTGCACAAAAAGTGCCAAAAATCATTTTTGTTTAGAATTATCTCAGCTACATTTTTTATTTGAAACATTTTTTCCCAAGGTATACGGATTCTTGGTATATCGAATTTTTTGCGATTTTTTATCATTAAATTGATAATATCTGGATTATTATTCATGCAATAAAATTACCTGATATTCCTATGTGGATTGGTTTTCTTAGTACGATTGATGATATTGACTTTCTAAAACAACATGTATTTTATTTATTTTCAATAAATGCTTTACTTATAAGCTATTCTGTTGTCTTGGAAACCATTTAATAAAGTAAAAAGATTACTGTAGAGATAAATCAATTATCAATGTAAGTAAAATATGATTTGGCTCTCACCAAAGCTTTAAAAATTCGAGCCACAGAAAAACCTTTATATGGGAAACTTTTTATTTTAAGTATTATAAAAAAAATTTATTTCTTAATGACAAGTTTTGAATGATCTTAAACCTAGAATATAATTACCAGATATTAAATATATACGCAGTTTGTCAAAAAATATAAATTGTATGTATACTTCATCTAATTTACTTACCGTTGCATGTCATCCGCATCATAGCCCGTGAGGTCACATGATACCAACACGAAATATTTAGGCGGTAGGTGTGTTCTTTTTTAGAATCACTTTGCCAAGTACACTGACATTACAGCCACTAGACATATTTTATTATATACGCGTAGAAATAATATTTAAAGATTTATATTAATGTTAACTTAAAGAAATACCAAATAATATGTTTCATTTAATTTGTATAAATGCATTATAAGTCGTTTTTATGAAGAACATGTGTTCGGAACTGTAATCGAACGATGGTGATATTTTGGCGTAAATAGGTAACACTTATTTGACAGTTGCGGTATTGACTAATATTAATAAGTAATCAAAAATGTATTGTTTTTGTTTAAGTATTCCATTTTACATCTTTGTACGACGCATACAAGCGGCTCAAATTGTTTTTAACAATATTATTTTTTAACATCTTTATCAACGTCTGCTATGCCTTGCAATTTTTAGAAGGCTCAGATTAAGGCAGAAATCTGAATTGTGTTTCGAAACTATTTTACGGATTTAATATCAGATGTCGCTATTGCGTCCGTTTCGAAGCCATTTTATTGTTGCTTCTTAAAGACAGGAAAGATTTATTTTTCACGTTGAGAACGCCTATGAATATCTGTTCTGATGAGCTTTATTAGCCCAGATATTACTACCGTCCTTTTAAAAGGCAGTGTAAATTATGCGTAATTTAGGTTAGTACAGCTACCAACTGATAGATGGCTCTAGATGGAGTGTTTTCAAGAGCCAGCATTCGACAAGTTTTAACGATTTTAGTGCGCGCACATGCTGTAATTGTGAGGTTATCTGTGTAAATTGCCAGGTTTTGGACTACAAAATGGATGCTTATAATTATAGGTAAGTCTAGAATTAAAAAACTGTTATTTCACGGCATTGGCATGTGGATTATTGTATCATAGGGACTTATGTACGTATATTCTTGGCTCGAATAGTTGTCACGTTGTTTCAAAGGCTCGCCGCCTGGGAGAGCCCTTCGTCTGGGATACATAGTTTGGTTTTCTCCTTACCAAGATAATTCCACTACAATACCTGAACAATATAAAGTCCTTGGATTGGGTGCATCAGTAGTTCTATCCTATGCAGACAGATTGAATGAAGTATGGCCTCAAAGGCGATTTCATCTTATTTTTGATAATTATTTTACTTCTATTCATTTACTGCATGAGCTAAAACAAAGAGGCATATTTGGTACAGGCACTGTAAGGGAAAATCGCACCATGAAATGCCCTTTACCCTGTTCATCTATTATGAAAAAAACTGAACGTGGTAAATACGAGTATCGTCTTGATAAAAATACAGGAATAGTGGTTTGCCGCTGGCATGATAATAATATCGTTTCTATTGCTTCCAATTTTGTACCAGTAATGCCTTGCTTCTCTGTAAAGAGATTTTCACAAGCAGAGAAAAAACATATTCAAGTTCCTCAACCAAATATTGTTAGAATATACAATAACTTCATGGGTGGCGTTGATCGCAGTGACCAGAACATCAGTTTATATCGAGTGTCCATAAGAGGAAAGAAATGGTATTTTCCCCTTTTTGCTAATTGCGTTGATATGGCTATTCAAAATGCGTGGCAGATTCACAAAACTCAAGACGGTAAACTGGATCAACTTGAATTTAGAAGATCTATTACAACTAATATTTTGGAAACTTTTAAAAAAGAAACAAAACGCGGACCTTCTAAGCGGAATTCGAATTCGGTAGCCAATTCAAGATATGACGGTATTAACCACTGGGTCGTTTATCAAGAAAAGCAATCGCGATGTGGATATTGTCACAAAAAAGTCCAGTTTTTGTGTGAAAAGTGCAAAATACCTTTACATCCAAAATTTTGTTTTAAATCCTTTCATTCTTTGTAAATTGATACTAATAAAATATATATGATATCTGGTACCGTATATTACTACCGTCCTTTTAAAAGAACATGTCAAAACTTGACAGGTATCGTCATAAAAAAATATATGATTGTGTTTTTTGGTTCCATATGCTATAATTTCCATGAAAATTCGAAATTAATTCAAAATGTTAACAATAAAAGTTTCAGTAATATCTGGGTTAAAGCGAAATACGTATAAACAGATACATAAACGCTTTGTACGTGAAATCAAATCTTGACTGTCTTTTTCATTTCATATTATTTTTTAACTCTTGTTTTGTTTCTATTTATTTACAATAAATATTAATTTGTTTTGTTGTATAATCCACTTTTGCAATAATTATGTGACCTATTTGATTTAAAATGGATTCAGGATATTTTTATACTTTGGCAACTATGTCAACTTCGATCTCTGTGAATGATAATGATGTACAACGGTAAGTAAATTAGATGGACTGTAAGTGTTAACAGTATCCACAATTCATACTTTTTGACAAACCGCGTATATGACAGAAAAAAATTAATACTTGATAATTGTATTTTGGAATTTAGAACAAGCCGGATTCTTATTTAAAGTATAACTTGTTTTTAGAAAACTAAAAATTTAAAAGTTTCCTATAGGGTGTCGACTTAATTGGATACCGTGTATAATATCATTTATCTACTTTTTCTTTACTATAACAATGACAAATTTTAATGTCATTACCCTATTTTTCTATTAAGTTTTTGAGTATTATCTCATTTATCTTATTTATAACCTTTTCCTTTACATTTGATACCTTACCCGCTTCTCTGGCAAAGGGTTGAAATTATCAAAACAGTGTGACTGATGAGGAAACATTATCTAATTATTACATAAGTAATTTATATACAGTGATGAGTGTCTTACCACCCGGCTTTTTAACTTAAGAGATAGAAAACACAGTTACCTTGTGAAATAAAAATAGATGAAACTGGTAGAGGTGAGAAATAATCGGAAAAACCTATAATTTATATTACATTACATTACCACTATCGATAGTCTCACACCTTTAGACTTTAGATACGAGCTAAATCACCTCGGTCATAATTATTACGAGTAACGTCGAATGTGTGACGTATTTCCATTTTTTAATTTCGAATAAAGTAAAAACTGATTGACCACAATAAAGCAGTTTTAAATTATTAACCAAGAATAATTTCTACTATGATGTGAGGAGTTTCATACACACTTGTCACGGAATAATTATAAATCCTTCGTGGATTACTGGAAAGAATTCGACATTGCGATACAGACATCGCAGACGATTAGAGTTCAAAACCCACATGTGGTTTTTTTTTTTTTTAATAATTTGAAATTATGCAAAGATCGTTTTGCTTTGAATCACTAAACAAAACTAAACAAAAACTAAAGTTAAAAGAAAAAATCTTATTGACAAAACAGTATCATCGTACTTTCGAAAATAAAGTAAAAACTTTTAAAGAATGTTTAAATAAGTAAACATTCTACAAAAATAAAAAAATATCCGTGGCCACTAATCAATCGATTAGGAAAAGTCCCACTGAGATATTCACTGACGATGCGAGAATTATGTACAGGACAACCATCGTGTTGAAACCATATGGAATGGAAAGGTATTGGTAAATTAAAAAGGGCTGGGACAATTTCATTTTGCAGAAGTTCCAAGTATTTCCGCCCAGTCAACATACCGTCTATAAAAAATGGACCAATGACATGATTCCCTATTATGCCTCCCCAAACATTTACTTTCCGAAGACGCTGGGTACGAGCGACATAAATCTTACGAGGATTTCCTCGAGATGAAGATTTATTGAATTGTGACGGCCAGGCAATGAAAACGTATATTCATCGGTGAACAAAACGTTCTCTAAAAAATGTTCGTCTTGATGTGACATTTTCATTGCAGTTTGACAAAATTCTAAACGTCTATATTGATCCCCAGGGAATTGTTCGTTGGATTTATGAAGTTTATAGGGACGGTATCGATGTCTTTACAAAATTTCACCTACTCTAAATCTTGGAATTCCACATTGTTCTCCGAGACGAGGTGTTGATTGGGTAGGATTTTGCTCAATACTTGCACAAATCAAAGTGTCCCTTAGTTCCAAATCTGGATTTACCTCCCTTCGTCTGCGAACTCCTCTTGGATCGAACACGGATCCATAAGTAAAAAAATTACGTATAATAGACTGAATTGTTGATCGTGCTGGAGCCGGCCTATTTGGAAACATATTTACAAATTGTTGTCTAATCATCTTCTTCTCCAGTGCGCTATCCGGTCCGGATGTTGGCGATCATCAAGGCTATCATAGTTTTGTTGACTGCTCTGCGAAACAGCTCCGCTGAGGTCATCCCAAACCATTGTCGGAGATTTTTTAACCACGAGATACGACGGCGTCCCGGTCCTCTTCTGCCAAATACTTTACCCTGCATAACAAGTTGAAGAATTCGATATTTTCACGCGCATCCATTCCAATGTCGTCAATTGTTTTGAAAATCATTACCTGTACAGAGGAATTGATATTAACACTGAGAATTTAGTGATGGATTTGACATTAAACAGTCTTCAATGGATTATTTTCCATTCACAACTGAAGACTGTAAAACTGGAATTGAATTTTAAATATTTTGTATTTCTATTTTATAACATCGGAATAAGAATAAATTGTAAATAATGAGTTTTTCCAAAACTTGTTATCTAATACGTATCATATTTTCTATTATTTTTGATTGAGTAAAACAAAAATTTTACCCTTGGTGTGAATTGAACCCCAGTCTTCTTATCAATAGACAACGTCTCTAACTATTACGCCAACTCTACATACAACAATTGTTTTCGTACTGAACATAGCTATTTAGTTTAGTCAAATATTTCAGTTGAGTTATTTTTATTATTAAATAAACTTAAAGATTTATAATTTAAAATCGCTACTAATTAATGTTTTTTACTATAATATATCTTAATATATTTAATCATTTATTCTAACATCAGAAATTATTAAAATGAAATATTTTCGAGGTCATCCGTATAATTATGACTGAAGTCAAATAGACACGTCTAATAACTAGTCTTATCTCGTATGTTCTCACAACGTATTCTCGATGTGTTATTATTTGATAACTTGAAGGCTTGATAATTTGGTTAGCTATAAAGCAGGTAGCTGTTTGCGCTAGTCTTCAATAGATTATTTTCCATTCACAACTGAAGACTGTAAAACTGGAATTGAATTTTAAATATTTTGTATTTCTATTTTATAACATTGGAATAAGAATAAATTGTAAATAATGAGTTTTTCGAAAACTTGTTATCTAATACGTATCATATTTTCTATTATTTTTGATTGAGTAAAACAAAAATTTTACCCTTGGTGTGAATTGAACCCCAGTCTTCTTATCAATAGACAACGTCTCTAACTATTACGCCAACTCTACATACAACAATTGTTTTCGTACTGAACATAGCTATTTAGTTTAGTCAAATATTTCAGTTGAGTTATTTTTATTATTAAATAAACTTAAAAATTTATAATTTAAAATCGCTACTAATTAATGTTTTTTACTATAATATATCTTAATATATTTAATCATTTATTCTAACATCAGAAATTATTAAAATGAAATATTTTCGAGATCATCCGTATAATTATGACTGAAGTCAAATAGACACGTCTAATAACTAGTCTTATCTCGTACTATCTCACAACTTAATCTGACTTCTATCCTTTCCGCTATTTTGCCGGGTGGTAAGACACTCATCACTGTATACAAAAATTAGCTGTTATGCTATAACGTAAGTACGATCACAATTAAATGAGCCTTAAAGGTGTCTGGCAAAAGTTTGCCAAGATCGTAAATGTATGGCAATGAATTACGTAATTTTCAATGATACTCTAAAATAAATATCAACAAATCACGCTTAATTATTTATTGAAGATAGGCTGCTATTTTATACATATTTAGCGCAGTTTATCTGCCAAGGCCAAGATAACTCAAACATCATGATGGTCTATCGTTTGTAACTACTGGGAGCATGCGTTAACTAATTTTTAACTTTATAAAATAGCGAATATCTGGGCTTCATGAGCTTTTGCCCTACTATAGTAATAGGTATGTATTCAAAAGAAATCCACCGTGTCTGAACTATCCATTACACTCCTCCCAAAAGAGTTTAGTACTTACCAATTTTGTATCGAGACATAGAAATTTTTGATAATTTGCTATATAAAATGAATAATACTTTCGGTATTCGTATTTTATCAGTAAAAGTTAAAAGCATTTTAATTTAACTTTTGAAATTAACAACTCACGCAATGTCAAATTTATTCTGAATATTATATATAAGAGATAATTTATGTATTAAATCTGTCCTAAGTTTTGCCAAGTTCTGATATCCATAATTCACGTTGACATAATAGCCTGTCGGAGTAACATTAGGCCATCGATTTATCGGTCGATTTAATAACCAACAGATTCAATCAGATGATAAGATTGTGCGTTACTGTCTACAGATTTGCGGCAAGCACAGATTTGTCTCCGGCATAGTTAGCAGGATAGTGTAACTTAATTTGAATATGAATGACCTAGGCATTCATGATTTCAATATAATAGGGAAAAATAATAGAAATATTATAATAAAATAATATATTGCTTAACTTAATTAGGAAGATGAAAACTTTTGTAATAAAAATATGTTATTAATAAAAACACTATCAAAAAAATTAAATAGTATTCACCAGTAAAGAATATATTTTATGACAACACTTTCAAGTAAACTATTACCTTTTGATACGCGCTGAACACCTGTTACGATAATCAGCTGAACTACTCTCTAAGATTGTAAAGTCAACACATCCGTCTTCAACTTATATCAGCTTGTATTGTGATTTCTTTATTATGTGGTTCAGGTTTTGGACTTGTCGTATCTCATTTTCACCTTATTTTGTCAACTAGTTATGTTGGTAAATCTAGCAAAATATTTTCAGTAATATTGTGCTAAAATTATATAGAATATACAGAATATGATGAATTTAGTAAAGGGGGCTATATATTTTTCCTTTGGTGGATAACTTTTGGGAAAGTGCCAGGTAAACAATTGGCCAAAGATGGTTTAAGCCAGTTTGGCGAAGAACTTTATTTAAAATGTGAAATTGTCGTTGATAGGCTGTCGCCTTCATCAGCACCTAAACAGAAAACTTATTAAGTACAAGTGGTGGAAGTTAACATCTAAAACTAACATTAAAAATGTTCAGTTAGTCATTTTGAACATTGTCATAAAATATATTAAAAAAATCATTAAAATTTTAAATAAAAACATTACAATATAAAAGGGTATTTTTAAAAATACAACACAGAAACATCTAAAAGCAACAAAAACTGCAACTTCATGTCAAAGGCACCTCAACGAGAAGAAGTGGAATAGAAGAATTCTTCTTCTCTTTTGTTGAAAATCTTGCTATTTTTTGTCAATACATTATATGTAACAAGGTTATATTTATATTTACACCTACACCTCATGCAATATGGAACCACCAGTTGGAACAAAACTCTAAAAAAATACAATCACCTAAGAAATGAAATCTGTTTTAAAGTGCAGGTAGGTCATGTGTATATGTTATGATAAGTTATTGTGGTAAACCTTTTATATAGAGAAAAGACGTAATAGTTTTTCTTTGCCTTGCTCGTTTTATTGTTATTCTAAAATGTATATATTCGCGATTTGAAAGTGTTTTCGATAAGTGTTGTGGTTACGAATAACGGGTTAATGCTGTTTTTACATTTTTTCGACTGATGTCTGTTTATAGGGTCGGATAATCTGTTAGGTCTGTCGGCAAAACTAGTAACTACTTTTGCGACAAGGAAAGATACAAGTTGAAATTCAGATGTCTCGACTATTTGATAATTTTTTCTAACTTCCAATTTAAACTTTGGTTTTTGTTGAAAGTTATTGAATTCATTTAACAAAATATCCATTTTATCTTCTGGTGCTAAACTTAAACAGTTATTAATATAACAAGAGAAAAAAGTATATCGAAATCTTTTTTATTTAAATCAATTTCTTCTAGGTACTTTCAATTTATTGAGCACTAGATATACTAGCGCCCATTGCATACCTGTTAGAATATTTTATTTTTATAGACGAAATAAGTTAACTTTAATGTTGTTTGGGTTGCTAATATTAATTCTTCTAGAGAAATGTCTAGAGGGTGTTTAAATTACACCCTCGCAGATTGTACACTTGGACTTCACCACAACACAATGAAAACAGAGTAATCCGTAACCAAATAGATTACATATTGGTCAACAAAAGATATCACAATACAATCATCAGTGCAAAAACATATCTTGGAACTGACATCAATTCCGATCATAATCCTGTTGTTGCAAAAGTTCGCGCAAGATGGAAACTAATAAAGAAACAAAAACCTCAACACCAACTATTAGACATCCAATTATTGAAAAACGACACCATACATCAGACAGTAAATAAAGAATTAAACAAAAATTTAGGAAATATCGACCACAATAGAATTAGCGAGTACGATGACATAAACGTTCTGTGGAAAACTATTAAAGAACAAATGAACAATGTTACGGAAAAACATCTAAAAGTAACACCTAGAAATAACAAACAGGAATGGATGACAGAAGAGATTTTACAATTAATGAACAAACGAAGAGAATCTAAAGGAAAAAATGACAAGGACGGAGAATACAAAAGACTAAATAGAATAATTCGAAAAAAAAAATACCCGAAGCAAAACAGAAATGGCTGGAAACAAAATGCGTGGAAATAGACGAACTACAACAAAGGCACAATTTTTTTAATTTATATAAAAAGGTAAAAGAGTTTACATAACTGATGACTAAGATAAACTGAAAGAATGGGAAAACTATATTAAAATTCTTTTTCACGACATACCAGATGAACCAAGATTGGTAAATAACAACGAAGGGCCAACAATTCTGAAATCTGAAATCATAAATGCAATTAATCCTCTTAAAACAAATAAAAGCCCAGGTCCAGATGGAATATACCTAGAAACGTTAAAATTAATCAGCGAAGAAAATTTCGAAATATTTGTCCTTTTATTACAATCGCATTTATGATACAGGTAAAATACCCCAAGATTGGCTGGAGTAAATATTCATCCCACTACCAAAAAAGCCAAACCTACAACACTGCAATGAGTTCCGTCTGATAAGCCTTATGAGTTATGCAGTAAAAGTCCTACTAAAAATCCTATACAATCATATCTATAGAAAGTGCAAAACAATCATCGGAGACGATCAGTTTGGATTCAGAGCCGGCATGGGAACGAGAGAAGCTCTGTTCAGCTTACTAGTTCTCGCCCAAAAATGCTACGACCAACAGAAAGAAATATTTATATGCGTTATAGACTTTGAAAAAGCATTTGATAGAGTAAGACACGACCTACTATTAGAACGTTTGCAAGAGGTCGGTTTAGATGGAAAAGACATCAAAATCTTAAAAAACTTGTACTGGAACCAAAACGCCAGAGTTAGGATCGAAGGTTTCACATACGCAGAAGTAGAAATTAGAAAGGGAGTTAGACAAGGATGTGTTCTGTCGCCTCTGTTGTTTAATCTTCACTCCGAGTTTCTATTTAAACAAGCATTGGAGGATTCCAAGGATGGAGTCAATGTGAATGGCGTAAATATCAACAGTATCAGATACGCCGATGATATAATATTAATTGCGGATTCCGACTTAGGTCTACAACGACTCATCGACAAGACCAACTCGACCTGTGAGCAATTTGGTATGAAAATAAACATTAAAAAAACCAAAGTGATGTCAATCCGAAAAAACCAAAACGTACCTCAACCTTGCACAAAAAATGGGCACATTTTAGAACAGGTCAATAGATTTAAGTACCTGGGATGTTGGATCGATAGCAGCCTAAATCCTAATCTAGAAATAAGATCGAGAATAGAACAGGCTAGAAAATCTTTCGAAAAAATAAAAAAACTGCTTTGTGATTCTCGAATAAAACTCGAAATTCGACTACGTTTATCGAAATGCTACGTCTGGTCGACTTTTCTATATGCAGTTGAAACGTGAACCCTTAAAACATCAACCGTAAATAAATTGGAGGCCTTTGAAACGTGGATCTACCGGAGAATACTCAAAATTTCATGGACATCGCATACCTCAAACGAAGAAGTGCTGTAAAACTTAGAAAAACATCATACCTAGGCCACGTACTGAGAAATAATAAGTACCAATATGCCCAACTTATCGTGAAAGGAAAAATCGAGGGAAAGAGAGGTCTAGGAAGGAAAAGACTATCGTGGCTTAGAAACATCTGACAATGGACAGAGCTAAATTTTGAACAGCTAATAAGAACAGCTGAAGACAGAGAAGAGTTTAAAATTGTAGTAGCCAACCTCCATTGAGGAGAGGGCACTTTAAGAAGAAGAAGAGAAATTCTGTACACACGTTGATTTTACTCCACTTTTTTAAATAATATCTTTCGCTAAAACTATTAAAATATAAGTGTATTGAGATACAACGTAAAGAGAAATTAATTTATAAATTCTATTTAATCCTTTTGAGCCGGCATCAGATGAAACGTAGTAGTTTCCCAGTACGGGCAAAGTCAAGAGTTGCTGATTAATCCGCTTCCCGCTCACAATCAGTAATTATGGTGGTAATTACATATAATCATTTTTATTTATTTTTCTGTTCGTATTGGCGTTATTAGAAAAAAAGAAACAAGTTAGTTACTAACAAAATCATTTTTATTTAAATTAAAAATTTATAAAGAAGCAAAATAACCAAAAAAATGGGCACAAAAAAACATCAATTCTAATTTTGAAATAAATTCAACAATACAGAACTCAAAATTTTTAAAAATTGTATGATATCGTTCAAAACAACTAACTACACACAAAGGCACATTACACTTTTGACACAAGTAACTTGTATCTTTTCTAATTTTGCGTTTGGCACAAACGACAAATCTTTTTGACAAAGGTCGCCTGTTTTCTCGTAACGGATACAGGATAATACATTCAGGTTTTTCAACTTCTTGGTTTCTGGTACTTTTGGTTTTAGATATTATATTAGCTTTATGCATGGTTGTCATCATTACAACGTCTATTTTATCTTTCCATTTGAGTGCCAAAGATTTGTCAGTAGAAAAGTATTGTATAGAACCTTTTTCCAGATTATTTTTAAATTTTTGCATATGTTTTCGATTCTGCTTTACAGTTCCACAACAATTAGTCTTTTTTTCGAATAAAGCTTCAGCTAGTAATAGACTACTGTACCAGTTGTCCATGAATATTTTGTGGCCATTATTCCAATATGGCTCAGTCAGTGTCTTAACGGTGTTTTCAGATATACCAAGATTTTCAGAATACTGAGTTATATCTGTATCCGCCCCGGTATATATTATGAAATCTAATATATAACCGGTTTCACAATCAACGGCAACAAAAAACTTAAGTCCAAAACGTTGCTTTTTTCTTCGGAAGATATTGGCGAAACGAGGTACGTCCTTTGAATAACATAAGGCTTTCATCTATGGAAATATTTTTAAATGGATATAAGTTTTATTTCAAAATATTCCTAAAATAGTCACTTATGTTTCTAATTTTCACAAGACGGTAATTTAAGTTACAGTTAAGTTGTTATCCGAAAAGTGGATATTTCTCAATAGCTGAAAATATCTATCTCGAGGGATATACTGTTATAATGTTGGTGTTTGTAGTGAAGAATCTTTGATCCAATAATCACGCGGTATCTGCTTTTTTAGTGGTGGCATAAGCAAAGATACGAAAATAAAAACATATATCTCATCAATATCTGTGTTTTGCCAGTTTTTCATGTCAAAAGGGCCACGCATTCCAGAATTGGCATTATCACCGAATATATTGGTTTGTTCAACGACAGGTTCCATTATCTCTTGTTTAAAAAAAAAGGCTTTAAACACTTGTAGGACAGATGGAGCGTCCGACAATGCTTCAAAACAACATCCAGAGGCATCGTTTGAAAAATTATGTATTATAGGAGCAATATTTTTTTCTTTCCATTCGAAATAATCCCATTCTTTTTGTTTTTTTTTTTTTCGTCTTTTGGGTTGTGGAATATCAGGAACAACGAGTTCGGTGTCACTTTCTGAACTGTCATGGTTTTTCTCACTATCACTGCACGTCGGTTCGCAAATATTTTCCCACCCGTAGCTTTTCTCTGATTCAGCATCAAAGTTTTCGTCTGAATCACTGTTAAAAGCAAGTTCTAATATTTCTTCTTTAGATAAACCCTTTATACGAAATATATTATGAAAAAACGTGCAAATACAATGCGTATGCCTACGAAGTTATGACTTCACTGACGCAAAATCAACAAGTATCGATCCGTATCGGAGCTAGTAAGAATCGATGCTTGCAATCCCCACTACTGATATTTTGCTAGTGCCCTGTTACGTGAATGATCACAATCAAGTTATCCATGCGCTGATTAATACGTTTTCCGTCTCGAAGTGCATCCTCTGTCCCTGCGGACTTATACGTCTCCCGGGTATCGGACTCGTTATGATTTCGCGGATATATCAGTTTCCCGTTACAAAAGGGTTAAATGTATATTTTTGAGTTTAGATTTTAGGTTATCAGCGTCTTTTGAATTGTATGGATTTTTAGTAACTACAATAATGGTCTTCAAATATTTTAGAAGGTTTCCAAAACGAGACTGAATATATAAGACAATAGGGCGCAGAGGCACACCCTTCTTATGTGTTTTGAACAGACCGCATATTTTCGGAGCTAAAGCATTTTGTATTTTAAGAAAATTAGCAGTATTTTTTAGCACAATTTTAGCAAAGTGTGATATGGCACTTTTTTTTTTCATCTATCAACTAATTTATTTTTTAAAATGTGTTGGTAGGGTCATTTTTTATATCACAGTATGTTGTTTTGTCATTTAAGAGAGAATCCATTTTATTGTCATAGTCATTGGACTCCATAATAACAGTCCTATTTGTTTTGTCAGGTTTCAGACCAACTAAGTTTTAGATCTTATTTAAAAAATCGAAGAAATTTAAATCTTATTTCTTATTCTTCTTATTTCTGTTTATTTCCTGACAGTTCATTTACGTTTTTTGTTTCATCCCCTTCTGTTCTTATTAAATTCCTTTATTTTTTTTTTATTTTATAGGTAAATCATATTTGTCTACATGAAATAGATAATTCCATTACTATTGAATCATTCATTCCTTTACTGAGTGTTTCTTTAGATCCTTTGTAAAACATAGCACTCTATCCCTAGGAAATAAATCATTCCCTCGTTGCCATTGTTTTAATTTGCTACTAGTCAAGTTCAAACAGGGACATAACCTTTTATAATACGTTCGTGTGAATTACGTTAATAAAACGTTTTATCGTAGTTTATTATCTCGGTGTGCGTGTTTGTAGGTTTCAAATCTCGGTTGACAACAACATGAATATCGCAATAATTACCTTTTGGTGTTCGAATTTGTCGTGTGGATTTTATTTTGCGTTTAAAACTATAATAAATTTATTAAAATTTATATGTATCGCTTTAAAATAGTCGATGGTCGATTTAAACCACTCTTAATTGAACATAACTTTTGCGACTAGAATTAAAAAGATGTCAAATGAAAATGCATTATGTAGTAAAATGTTACAATACGTGACACAAATGCGTGGGCACATTTTGAATAAATAATATATGAATTTAATTTGTTGTTGTTGGTTTGCATTACAAACAGTTCTCCACAAATTTAGATCTACAACTATTTGGGAAAAGTGCTGCATAAACATGTATGCAATTTACTAGCGTATATAGAAGCAACTTTAAAGAAAAGAAGAAAAACAAGGCTTAACAATAGATAAAACAGATAAAGATTAAGTAAAAAACTATAATAAAAAACTATATAGACAAGGAATTGGTGAAACTAATAAAAATAAACAAAGCAAATAAATAAATAATAGGATCTGTAATTGAATTTAAAAAATTTAAAGAAAAATTAAATGTATTGAAAGCTAAAGGTAAATTATTATATTATACACTTAAAAACATAAGAAAAGAATTTTTTAGAATCCTGTGTTTCCTGGCAGTATTTAAGTCAAAAAATATCGCGGTTCACTTTCTGTTAGTTGCAAACGATTCCATTATATCCCTTTCGAGTTCCAGAATATTATCAGCCGTTGATAGATTCTGTCTAAATTCATTTTGCTTAGTAATCATCAGTAATCGATTTTGTTCCAATGTCCACATTAATTTACTGTTAACGATTTTTTCTATAAGTTTGCACATGGAACAAGTAAATGAGATTGGCCCGAACGATTCCACACCATATCGTGATTTTTTGTCCTTTAAAAGAGGTAGGAAATTAGTAGATAGCACCTCACTGGTTGTGTACGGGGTCGAAGCTCCTCTTCGTCAGATCACTTGACAAAACAGAAAAAGAAAGACGAGTCCTTTCGAATGAGCTGAGAAAACTTACTACCAATTACAACATATTATAATGACATATTCTTTTAGATCGCTAAGAAGCTTAGGCACCATTTATCAAACTCATTCTTTATTGCGATTGATAAAGAACCGTTTGTAACAAGTTCAGGAAACAAACAGCACACACACAACTTCAGGAAAGGAATGCCATCTTAAAATTTATGTGTATTGATCAAATAAAGTAGATATATACATGGTTATGAAAAAATAAGTACTGCCGCCAAATTGTCAGTTAACAATGAAGAGTTAACAAAAACTACATATGAAGGGTACACGGAAAAAACCGGCTAAGTCCATTTTTGTCGAAAATCTATTTTTTATACCATATTGTAGTAAAGTCCAGTTTGCATCTTCTCAAACTTTTAAACAAGGGAATATTAATTCAGGAGAAGAAGCCCATAAATATATGCCCATACATGACAAAAATAAGCTAAGTCCACGCGGTATGGGAAAACAACAATCTAAGTCCAAAAATCGAGACGCGACTGCTTTCTCATTTTGGCATCAATCAGACGATCAGTAATAACAACGCTCATTTTGTGTTTACTTTTAAGTACTCTCCGAAATTTGTAGTCGTTTGGTGTTAAAACTATATTACAGTTAACTAAAAAACGGTTGTGAGTAAAACTGGGGATGAAAATAAAGATATTGTGTAACATGTACGAATTTTTAAGAAAAAACAAATATATGGCCAATTCCAAGATGTAAACAAAAAACTACGTCTACAGAGCCATGAGTTTGGGACGGAATATTCCAGCAAGCGATTGAAATGTTTTGCTAAAACTCCGCAGGCTTCAAAACAACATTTTAAGAGAATTTAATAATTTAACCTCTGTTAATAAACAAAATGTGTATTTGTGTGGGCTGATAAGCATTGTAGTGGTGGAAAAGGGACGCCGTAGGAAACATGAGAATAAAGCAACTTTGAGAGATTGTGTTATTACATACAAGGTGAGATACTCCTCCTAAAATGTATCGAATTCAAGAAAAACGTGTGCCGTCAAGACTTTTTAGCTTTGCATAGTATTACGAAAAGCAAAATCGAGTACTTAGTTCAATTTTTAAAAATAGGTGGAAAATAGTCCCTAAAGATAATCGCTTATCACACAGAAATTGTCCTAGAAAAGTTCCTTTAGTAATGTTAATATCATAATGGATCACATATGTTCAATCAAAGGACGTGCTTTTCATTATAGCACAAAAGATTCAACAATAACTTATCTCCAAGAAGAGATAAATTTGAAAACATTATTTCTAATATTTAAAGAGAAATATCCAGATTGTTCTGTATCCTATAAATTTTATAGAAAAATTTTCACGGTCAAATTCAACAAAACTTTTAGCTATCTCAGGATGGACCTTAGATTAAAGAAACCCTTTAATCTAAGGGATGGACATATGTAGCGTCTGTAACAAATTTTTAGCTAAGTTGAGGGCCTGGAAAAAATGCAAGGTGGAACCTAGTGAAAGTACAAAAAACATAGAAACTAAAATAAACCATCAGAAGATAGAAAATGGGCTTCATAAGAGACGAGCAGTAGAATTTTATTCTAAAAATTTATTCGTGAATCTGTAGCATTTACAAATTCTGTGATATATAAGTTCTTATATATATATATATATATATATATATATATATATATATATATATATTGAAATCCTCTCGTATATGTATTAAATTGAAATCCCCTCATATACGCATTATAATAATGAAGAATTTTTTCCGTGTTTCTTAGTTCGTATCTTTCAAGTTAAAACTCAAATAATATTTCGTTCTTTTTACGTCGCCAAGTCGATAATAAATTATTTTATTGTTTGTTTATGTCACAGGCGAAAATTCTTCGATATTTTTTCTTTGATCGTTAAACCGCCCGATACTGCGTTGTCAAATTAATTCAATTCGCGTTTGTGGTTGTTTATACCCAGCGTTTTGTTTATTCTAACTTATGCGATGAATTTTAAAAGATAATTGCTGATTCTTACTTTAGTCGCTATAAAAGAGAGTCGGCTTAGGTCTGGATCCAAATTCATTCGTCGTCATTTGTAAAGTTTTCTGTTTTTACCCCTTTTTATGGAAATCTTCGTCTTACGTTATGGAAAGTGATTTGAGTGGCAGTTAATAGTAGCAATTTAATGTGTATGCAGTCTAATTCTACCTGTTCCTGTTTTTTAAGAGGCAGAGTCCAAAGTTTTGTGTTCTGTGCCGGCTTCGGCCTCAAATGGTCGGTCCAATTCGCAGTGTGAGATACAATCCTTTTGTTTGTGTGTTCGTGTCCAGAGAGTTCAACTCCAGTTTCCAACCTCAGAAACTTAAAGTTATAAAGTAAAATCCAGATAACTTTTTGTGTATAAATTTCAAAGTAAAGTAGACATTTTTTTAAATAACAATAATTGCTTTCATACTCCCAATTACCCTAGCTTGGTTTAACATGGTAATCAATTTGTATGAACTATGGTAGGTACTCACCCATTCCTAAGATAAATAACAATGACGTCTGACAGTTGGCAAAAAAGGCAGTAACAATAAATTTCTGTATAATCACCTGGATGGACAAATTCGGCTATTAAATATTTTTTGTGACTTCTGCGGAGGACAAAACAAAAACTATACAATTTTTCTCTTTCTACACCATATAGTCCATAAACAAAAACATATACAACAATATGTTTAACAATAAAAGGGCAGCAGTAAAATGCAGTATATATTAAAAAGTAAAATTTTATTAAAACAAAATTACAAAGTGTGGAATTCCTTAAAATATTCTTTTAGGTGTTATGGTATTTTATTCCATAACATCCGTCTTGTTGGGTCGCGTTTTTATTGGTTTCTAGAAGGTTGCAAGCTATTTGCCTTCTAAATTCAAGCTGATTAAGGCTTTCTCCGAAAAGTTTCTCCCTCTTATAGAAATCCGGTAAAGACTGATGTTTTGGTCACAGTGGTCTACGTCACCCCTAAAATTAATTATATTGCTTTATAATATTTGGTTTAGAAACAAAAATTTCTCTCTTCTCCTGATGGGAAAACCGTTTTAATAGGTGATGTAGTTTTGCTTAACATAAGATAGATGCGATTCTAACGGCAGTATTATCGTGGTATCGACAAACCCCAATTCCTGTGTTTTATCTAATCTGCAATCGTTAGTTCCTCTTTCCTTTTTTTTTTCATAGCTGTTAGGGCGAATGGGGGGCGTTTTAGTGTTTTATTGTTCCTTGTTGTACTTGTACCTAAAATACCTCTATAATGTTCTGAAGCTATTTTATTGTGGCATTTTAAAGTAATTACTATTTAAATGGGAATAAGCCACAATTAAAGATTAAATTACGTTTATTGACGTTTCAATTTCCACTTCGGAAATCGTTCTCAAAATATAAACCTCCAAAATACCTCTAGTTTTTAACTCATTTAGTAGATGCATGGATAACAAGTTATCAAAAAAGGTGAAATCTCGTTTTTTGGCCAGCATGATTGAAGCACATCTGCATAAGACCCAAGACAACAACAACAACCGACGAACCAAGACCCAAGTTTTTGAATGTGTCTGGTGGAGCGATGTTGCTTAAAACTGGAAGCCATTGGGTTGGTGTGGGCTTTATAGTTCCTGTTATGTACCTTATTGTTTGGTTTAACTGAGTATCTATGACGTTTGTGTGATGACTGTTTAGCCAGAGAAGAGTGCAATATTCTGCAGTAGGATATACTAAGGACAGCGCGTTCGTTCGGATGATCTCTGCATTAGACCTCCATGATGTATTTGCTAATTTCTGAATAATGTTATTGCGGGTCTTTATTTTTGCTGAAGTGTTTTCCAAATGCTGTTTAAATGTTAGAGTACGATCTAGAGTTACACCGAGGTATGTTAGGTTCAAACTGTGCTTTAGAATTGTCCCATTGCATTCTATGTTTAGTCTGTAATTTGCCTTGTGGTTGTTAAGATGGAAAGCAGTTACTTCAGTCTTCGATGGGGGTGGTTGTAGACTAGCCCATTGCGACTAGTCGTCAACAAGACGACTAGCCGCAACTCAACATTCTAGTTCAAAAATGCTAAGAAAACACAGCACTACCGATAAATACAGACATCGCTAAGCTAGACCAAAGAGAGTTAAGACTAAAATCCAGACATCCACCTACTAGAACTGCTACAAGATTGGCTGATTTTACTACTGAGGAGCACTGAATGGGCGAATGGAATCCAGATATCAGAAATGTTAATCTCATAGAAAACTTTACAATTAAACCAGACGGCTTTTCTGTTCCTCGTCGTTAATGGTGCAACCTTGATAGAATACGAGTTGGCCATGGAGTTTGTACCAAGTCTCTGAACTAGTGGGGTATAAATGCCAGTCCGGGATGTGACAAATGCAACGCTATTGAATAAAGAATTAACCACATCGTCTTCGAGTGCCCAGCCACCAAGTTCGTTGGCAGTCTTCAAGAAATCCACCAACTCACTCCCAAGGCAAGAGATTGGCTTGGAGGCTGTAACCTTCGACTTAAATAATTTTTATTTTATATGTTCTATGTTCGTGTTTTCTTATTTATTATTGTTATTATCATTATTTTTTTAATGTAAAACTGCAATGTGTAAAGTTCTTACGAATATATATATATATTGAATGTGTCTGGTATTTGCATTGAGTTGCCCTGATACGGTATAAACAATACAATATAACTTAGACGTAAATTAGCTATCCAGAGATTATAACCCCAGTGAATGGGTTTATTTCGTATAAATTGTTTCGTAGGGTGCCTTCCAAAATATGGTACCGTAGCTTCATCTATGCTATGTTCTTGTTCGAAAGGAGCGTAATTTAAAAAATTGGAATTTATTGCATATAATGGCCTTATTTTAGCAAACTTCTCTGTTTTGTCCATATTATTATTATCACACACATGAAGAATTTTCATTATATGGGAAAAACTGTCTCTACATAGAGATCTGGCGACTTTTTTATAATGTCTGTTATTACCATTTTGATAGTACATATTTTTTGTAACCACGTAGACACTTAAAATAAGCACAGCCACAAAATACCCAATTTCTTTAGTTGTAATGTCACTAGACAATTTTTTTGTGCCGCATATATATTTGTATCGAGTATCACCACGCCCTGACAAGGGCTCAAGGAATGAGGAGAAGGATGTGTTTGTATATGTTTTTATATTGGATAAGTGATCGTCAAAAAATAGTCTGGAGAGCTGTTATTCCTAAATCCGGCTCTTCTACAAGCTGATTTTAATTGTCGAAAGTAACCTTCACGTCATTTCTCAAATGGTTTGCTAGTAAATAACCTATCAATGTGACATTTTCGTCTCCTGAATCACACTCTGTTATATTATCATTTGCATTGTCTAGAGGAAAAATAATTGTGCTATCAGGAAACGTTAGAATCCCGTCTGTCCAAATTTCTGCAATTAACTCATGCAATTTTAACTGTCGCCTTAAAAAATAATTATTTTGTAGTGATTATTAAGAATGTCCTTTTAAAAGAACATAACAAAAAGAGCTATATACAAGAAAGTAACAAAAATCTCAAACCATTATTTCCACTATAATTACACGTAAGTAAAGTAATGACTAGCAAATCATGTAAAACGCCCAAACTTAATATATAATTAAAAAAAACTTACCTCCAGCTAGAAATATTCATGTTTAAATAAAAAACAAAACAAATTAATCCTATGCCGGTAGGTAAACAAGCTTTAACGCGAGCGATTGATGAAATATCTTAATCCATATGTTTGACGGTAAATCCCACAGGTGCCATCTATCAACGGTAAGTTTAAGTTATCAAAAAACCGATAATAGATCGATTGCTTTTTAAAAGAACAGTAGCAGTATGTGGGTTAAATGAATGGTGGCTTCAAGAATAAATTCAATCTCAACAAAAACTATGAAACATAAAAACAACAGTTACGAGATGGAAGAATAAGTGTAGCAACAGGAAAGATCAAACTAAAACAAACAGACTGATATTAGGACATAACCGCTTAACACTTCTTCTTCTTCTTCTTCTCGTAGTGCCTATTTGTTTCGAATGTTGGTGACCATCATGGTAATCTGTATTTTGCAAACTGCGGCTCTAAAAAGATTTGTGGTTGTTTTATTGAACTACGTAAATAGATTTCCTGGTCCCCGTTTTTCTTCTACTTTTCCTTGAAAAATTAATTGCAGCAACCCATATCTTTCACTCTTCCTTATGATGTGGCCGAGGTACTCGATGTGTTTAACAACTCTTTTGTAACCTCATAGTAACCTCATTTTTATGGGTACTGATAAATCGTGGCATTTAAATCGCCTAGCCATTTTTTGAAATGTAGATCTTGCTTTTCTTGTCCTAGATTTTATTTTTAGGGAATGGTCCTAATTTTCATTGACATTCGTACCAAGGAAGGTGTATGTTTTTATTCTTTTTATTGGTTGACCATTCTGATTCTTTTAATTTGCTATTCCTTCTTAGAGATCATTATACATTTTGTTTTCTTAACGTTCAGTGAAAGTCTATATCTCTGACTCGTTTCCGTGATTATATTCAATAACTCCTGGAGGACTTCTAACTCTCGGCGAATACCACCGTGTTATCCGCGTATTTGATGTTATTAATACATTCTCCGTTAATTCGAATTCCGGCTTCAACATCCTCTATTGTTTCTTGAAAGATTTCCTAAGAGTATATCGATGGCTTCACGACAAAAAGGCATAAGCGCCAAAATTTATAAATTTATGTTTTGGTATCAAAATAAAATACATTTTACGTCCTATCGACTATTAAAATGACGCAGCTGTAAAAAATTCCAACTCGACTAAAACAAGCTTTGAATTTTCTAACCGCCAAACGAGTTTCTTAAAAGATGAGACACCGAAATCAGTAAGCGACAAGATCCGTAGTGGAAGGTGGTGCTTACGTCTTGGGTCTGAAAACGTGGTTATATCAATAAGGTAAACAATAATTTGAAATATTATTAATATTTAATGTTTTGTTAAGCGTTTAGTTAGATTATTTATCTTGAGAAATCATAATATACCATAAGAATGTACAATTTTACCGACTATCGGTTAGGCCTTTTCAGAAAAAATTTTTTCGTTTATCTAACCGCCATTTGGCCATTTGAAATACACTATGACTTAGATTTGCCATAGAAAAGTTACTACTTAACCGACTTAAATAAGGTTTGAACCTAAATAAAATATATATTGATTTTGTTGCATAGTTTTCGTTTTTTTTTAATTTTAAAGTTATATTTTGGTAGTAATATTATTTTAAAAAACTAACATTTGAATGGCGCTTACTCCTTTTTTTTAATGGTATTTAGAATGGTTTCTCGGGGGCACAAAATAATGAATCTTGCATTGCAATCCATTTGGGAAGATCAGGAAAGCAATGTGCAGGAATCCTGCGGAAATAATGAAAACCATGGTTCATTTTCCACTGAAAATGAGGTCCTCAATGAAGCGCTAAAGCATGATGTTCTTTTAGAGCCTGTACTAAAATACCATGAACAAGAACTCCAAATGCCTAGTTCTGTTCTAGATGATGATGCCATTGTGGATTTCAGTTTTCCTCGAAGTCCAAATTTGAATATTGACAGCCGTTTATTTTCGAATATTGATGAAACTGCCGAAGAGACTGATTTATTAACCTGTGATAAAAAGCTTGTACCTTACTCAGATAGTGATGATAGTAGTAATAATGCCGCAATAGTATTTAGTTCATTAGTTGATGATAAGATAGGTTGTAATGATTTTATACAACAAAATGATTCTTTAAACTCCGAATCAGATTCATCATCCTTGACATTATTTTTTAAAAATGAGACTGAAATTGACAGCATTAGTTCTAGCTCATCAACTGGTTCAATTTTCTGTTATATCGGTCCTTCGTTTCTATTAGTTTGTTTTGTTATTGATAAATGTTATTTTCTGTTATCAAATTTTGATTTGTATTTTATTTCTTTTAGTTTTATAATACAACTTACTTCGTTATCAATGTAGAAAAAATGGTACGTTTTAATAGTTTTTATTGTTTTTTACTTAATATAACGTGATAATTATATTAACTTTATTTTTGTATTTTTTTACACCAATATAACTCTAAGAAACTCATAAATATATTATTGTGTATTGTTTAATTTGTATTATTTTTACTTAATTGTTATGCTTTAAAATATAAAGAATTATTCTCCATTTTTATTATAATTCCGTAAAATTGAAAGGCATACAAGTTCCTAAGCGACATTTTTTGATTAAAATACTTTTTTCCAAATTAGGTAACCGCCTTTCAAAAAGGCTTAAACACCTCAGAACCTAACATTAAAGTCGTAAGCACCGAAATGTTAAATATCTCATGTTTATAATAATTGTTTTATAACTAACATATTATGGTAAGTCAAAATGCCTCAGTTCGATAATAATAAAATGCCAAAAAAAGAAATATTAAGCGATATTAAACGTTTTTTGTGTCTCCTGAAAAAAACTGTCAATGGCGCTTATGCCTTTCTGTCGTGACACCGTCGATATGTTAAACAGCAAAGGTGATAGTATACATCCCTGTCAAACCCCACGTTTGATTTTGACAATATCAGATTCTCCTGCCTCTGTACAGATAGACGATGTTTGATTCCAGTACAGATTGCTAACAATTTTTAGATAACAGATGTTTATTTCCATAATTGTTAATATCTCCATCAGCTTTTCGTATTTTACTGTATTGTAACGCTTAACACATAAATACCATATTGCTGGAAGTGTTAATCCTTCTTCTATTTCTTGTAATACTTCAACCCAGGGTGGCTCTTGGATGAGTGCACAACTCGCATTCATCTTATCACACCGATCGTCCATGATAGTTAGGTCAGTGGGTAGCCCAATTGTTCTTAAATCTGACCATATGTTTATCACATTTGCGGACATCCTAAGTGCTTTTTATCTGTCTATTGAGTCTGTGGACATGGCCAGCCCATCTTAGATGTTGGGATTTTAATCTCTTGGACTAATTGCTATCTCTATACATCTATTTGACCTCGATATTTGGCAAGTGTTAATCCAATGTACAGTAAGTGTTTTAACAGTTTAAGTGTAGAGCATATCTTATTTGACTGCCCAGCATATTCAAATAAAAGGAAAAAGTGCTGACAACGCTACGTAAGTGTCTAGAAGAGAACTGTATCTATCCTTTAGATTTAGGTTTCTTAGATCAATAGAAGTGTATAAGAAAATATAAAAATCAATCTATATAAATGCAATATTCTATCTACATATATATAACAAAATAAATTTATATATGTAAAAAAATCTTTATACACTCTGGACCAAAATTAACCATCCACCTTAAAAATGGGTATTTTTTGATTTCTTATATCTCCTAAACCTGTTGTCCGATTTAAGTGATTTATTTAATATGTTATAGCCCTATTACTTAACAATATCTTTATAATAATATTGTTGCTAAATAGGTAAATTTTCATTGTATACCGGGTGTACGAATCAAACTGTGTTTTTTTCTGAAAGTTTGCATCACCCTGTGGAATATTCTAGCATTTGTAGAATACTGAAATTAAATCGTAACTATATCCTTATGCTTTCTGAACATTTTGTTTTTTTATTGATTCGCTTATGTTGGATAATACAAAAGTTAGGTGCTTTAACAACTAGACATGTTTTTTATCAATTTTTATCTCCGCGGAAGAGAAAAAATAATCTTTTAAAAAAAAAGTCATTAAACAGTAAAAATCCAATGAATAAAATCTTTGAAAAAAGTTTAAATTAAAAATGTTTTGGAAATCAAAGTCTAATTAAAAAAAAAATTGGGTATCAATAATGGGTTTTGCCGCCTCTACCCCTTAGGACTTCTTGTAGCCGGTTTGGCAATCCATTCATGATATCCTGGATATCAGATTGGGGGATATTGTGCCACTCCTCTACTGCAGCTGTCTTCAGCTCTTTAAAGATTGCAGGAGCTGGTACTCTAGCTCTTACCCATTTTCTAAGGTTATTCCAGATATGCTCAATTGGGTTAAGATCGGGACTGTATGCTGGCCATGCTAGAACTTGAATACCGATCTCATTAAGGTACTTACGGGTAGATCTTGCTGTATGGTAACGTGCATTGTCATGCATTAGTTTGAAGTTATCACCAATGAATGGTGCAAAAGGCATGACATGGTCTTGGAGAACTTCTTGCACGTATACTTGGGCATTGACACTGCCTCTACCGAACACAACAAGATCAGTACGCGTTTCGTAAGAAATACTCCCCAAATCATTATTGACCCTTCTCGGTAAGCCACTGTTTCGGTTATAGCGCATGCAGCAAACCTTTCATTTTGACGCCTATAGACACGTTGGCGTCTATCTTAACCTTTTAGGGCTATTCTGTTCTCATCTGAGAACAGTATATTCTTCCAATCCGTCATAGTCCAGTTAGCATATTCTCGCGCAAAATGAAGTCTAGCCCTACGGTGTTATAGGAGCAGTTGTGGTGCGAGAGCTGGACGAAAAGCCCTCAAGTTTATATCTGATATTCTTCTTCTAATCGTTTGTCTACTCACACTAACGTTTCTTACCTCAAGAAGAGACCTACGAGCTTCAGGAGCGGTGCAGAAGCGATTTCTCAATACTTTATTGACAATGAAGCGGTCATCTCGAACTGTCTCCCGAAATCGTCTGATCGCATCTTGTATCGTATTTCTGGGTACATCGAGTATACCAGCGATATGACGTTGACTGTAACCAGTGTCAACTTAAGCCACTGCCCTAGCAGCATCAGTTGGAACGAGTGGCAATTTTAAAATCACAAACAGTAAATAAGCACCAAAATTTCAACTTAAACAATATACGCTCACAATGATATAAAATTACAATTTTAATTTGCAACAAACGACTATATGTCAAAAATCCTTCGATGACACAAATTTAGGAAACAAACTGTCACAGGTAATGTAAACAAAACAATAATAAAGGTGGTCGGGTTAATTTTGCTGGTGAGTTAAATCGTCTATATTGATGAAAAACATGGCTAGTTGTTAACCCTGCTGTCCTGTTCGGGTCTATTTGACCCAAAAAAAAAAATTATTTCTTATTTTACAAATTATTACGCGGCGTAACGTTTTGGTATTCCGTGACTTTATTACCTAATCTGAGGTCTTTCAATTGCATATGAGATAAAACTTCAACTTCCTGATTTTTTTGATAAAAATTAAATTGTTACCTATGATACGTTCGGGTCAATATGACCCACTTATTTAAACCGTTAAAAATTTCCTGTGTACGTATGTTTAGTTGGCAGTGTTTTATATTTTCTAACAGTGTTTGTCAGTCATGTAAGTTTATAAATAAAAACAAGATTCTGAAAGCTAGAACTTGTAAAACATTTGAAGTGTAGCTGGACGATGTCAGGTAGAAGGGCACGTCATGTAGAAGGAAGTGGGGGTGATAGACAAGTGGTAGGACACTGATGATATGTCAAGCGCTTTCATGCCATTCATATACATTTCAGTCTATTTTTTCATGTTGATAATGTCGCATCGAAGAACGCTAACCGAAAATGAGCTGCGCGAGCTCGCGAACGTGTCAGACAGTGATGAATACATATCAGAAACAGAAAAACATACAAGTAGTGAGAGTGAAGAAGAAAGTAATGATGATTCTGTTATTCCATTCTACGTACCACATCCTGTAGAACCTTCTGTAACAGTTCCTTCGAAAGATGGTAATATTCAGTGGTCGCTTGATCCTCCTTATCAACGCGGTCGTTTTTCTACGGCCAATGTTATAAATAATGCTCCAGGAGTTACAAGGTACGCATGTGCACGAATTTTCGATATCAAAAATTCATTTGACGTGCTCTTTTCTGACATAGTTGCAAACCAAATTATTAATATGACAAACATGAAAGGCCAGCGTGTTTTTGGAACTAACTGGAAAGACTTGGATAAAATTGGTTTTCAAGCATACATTGGTCTTTTATTATTAGCTGGAGTTTTTAAGTCCCATGGTGAATCAACTAAAAGTTTGTGGAATGAAGAAACTGGTCGTAGTATATTTCGAGCAACAATGTCCCTTGAAGTGTTTACAAAAATTTTGCAAGTGATACGTTTTGATAACAGGACTACTAGACAGGATAGGAGACGATTAGATAAACTTGCTGCAATACGTGAAATTTGGGGAAAATGGGTGGAAAATCTACCAAAATTTTTTAACCCTGATGAAAATGTTACTATCGACGAGCAATTAGTAGCCTTTAGAGGTCGCCGTCCCTTCAAACAGTACATTTCAAGCAAGCCAGCGAAATTTGGGCTTTATGTGACACCAAAAGTTCTTATGCTCTAAAATTGCAGATCTATACAGGAAAAGATGCAGGTGCCGCGCCAGAACGAAATCAGGGAATGCGTGTGGTGTGCGACTTGACTAATGATTTGAAAGACCACAATATTACTTGCGATAACTTTTTTACATCGTACAATTTAGGCCATCTTCTTCTAAAAAGAAAAAATACAATGCTGGGGACTATAAGAAAAAATAAACCAGAGCTTCCAGCACAAATTGCGAATAAAGAAGTTTATAGTTCGTATTTTTACTTCACGCAAGATACCACTGTTGTTAACTATATTCCTAAAAAGAATAAAAATGTTGTTCTTACGAGTACTTTGCATCATGAAAAGGCTATTAGTGACAGAAATGACAAAAAGCCCCAAATTATTTTAGATTATAATTCCAGAAAGGGAGCAGTGGATACTCTAGATCAGCTTGTTGGTACATATACATGTAAGAGAAAGACAAATCGCTGGCCCATGATTGTTTTTTATAATATGCTGGACATTTCTGCCTACAACGCGTTCGTTTTATGAACATCAATAAATCCCCAATGGAACACCAATAAACTTAAAAAACGGCGAATTTTTCTTAAGGAATTGGGAAAAACACTGGTGAAACCACTTATCCTTTCCAGGAAAAATTAACCAAAAACCAAAGACTCACAAGAACTGGTAAAAAGGACACGAGCAGAAGTGAGTAGAGAAGATGGAAATTCTAGTTCGTGTGAACCGTCTATGAACAATCCAACTCCACCTGCTAAACGATCACGCTGTAAATTTTGTTCTAAAAACGATAATAAGACTGATATTTTATGTCGTATATGTCATAAACATATTTGTAAAACCCATTCTTTTTATTACTATCCCAGTTGTAAACTGAATTAAATTTTGTAGATATTTGTTATTAGGTATTTTCTGGTTAATGAAAGAAAAAAATACCTTTTGTTTTTGTTAATAAGGTTTAATTTACATTAACAACATCATTTTTGTTTAATTAAGCATAATTTTTTGTTAGTAAAGTTTTGTTTAGCACTATTAGCTTATTTTATTTCGATTAAGGAGCGTAAGCCATAGTTGGGTCATATTGACCCGAACAGTACATTTGTGTAGTTGAATCGAACGGGACAGCAGGGTTAAACTACCTAACTTATCCAACCTAAGCGAATAAATCAAAATACAAAATGTTGAGAAAACATGAGCCTATAGTTAGCTTTTAATTTCAATATTTTATAAATGCTAGAATATTCCACAGGGTGATGCAAACTTTCAGAAAAAAACACAGTTTAATTCGTACACCCGTTATACAATGAAAATTTACCTGTTTAGCAACCATATTATTATAACGATATTGTCAATAAATAAGGCTATAACATATTAAAAAAATCACTTAAATCGGACAACAGGTTTAAGAGATATATAAGACATCAGAAATTACCCATTTTTAAGGTGGCCGGTTAATTTTGGCCCAGAGTGTATTATCGAACGGAGCTAATTACCACATTGCATTAGCCACAGGTTGATGCGCCTTAAATGTTAATAAAAAAATTAGTAACATACCCTTATTGTAATGTTTGTATACAATATTGTTGGAGTTGAAGGCTATTGCAGACGTGGTATATTAAGTTCAATGAAAAAGAAATCCATTGACATTTTCTTTATATTTCATTAGTTGGTATAAACACAAGTATTTAACGTCAATAAATAATTACCCCAATACCCATAAATTCTGGTATGTCGTAAATAAGTTTATTATCATTTTATTCTAGAAGTCAACAATCTCCTTTAGAACATAAAGTTCGCAAGGTTGGTCTACATTTATGTTGTAACATTTTGTAAACGTTACGTCCAGCTCTGAAAAGGAGCGGTCTCTGAGCCAAAAGGAAATTACAACAAGAGAAAACCGTAAACTTTCCAACCGCTGTAAAATAAGTAATTTTGATGGTGCTATAAAATGCACAATTTTATTTAAAAATACCTTATATTTGACGTTTTTGTTTACATCTCGGATATTTGTTATTAAAATACAAGTTAAACAAATTATTTTGTTCTGTTATTTTGATTAGATATAAGAAATTCATATAATAGCTTAATTTTATCTGCCTTATTTAAAATCATATTTGAGACAAATCTTGAATGTTTTAAAATAGAGAAATATTATTTTTAGTATTTTTAAGGAGCGTTCGTGGGACTATTTTACTGTAGGATGGTTAATATTGTGCACAAGTCTTATATGTGCGTGTTTTTCCTTTTATCCTCAAGTTCATATTTCTCCATATCACGTCTCGTATTCATCCTGAAAGGTATGCTGCTTTATTATTTTGTATGAGGGTTGCTTTAAAGATGTTTCCATAATACGATATTTGCGGTCACATATAGTTGAATTTCGATACTATACTAAAACCATTTTTAATTAAAGGTGATTAATTGGCAACATCGTACTTAACGAAGCACTTAACGATAACTTAGCAACAAAATCATATTCCACTTATCAATTTTGCAGAGGCGTAACAAATTAAATTTTAAGTATCTATTTAAACGCATAAGTAATTACGTAAAAATTAAATCTAATACCGATATAATTATTAAATTATCATGTTTCTTTTAACAGGTATCTTATAGTTGTCTGGAAAAATAAAGTAAAATTTTATTGTTATTAAAGAGTACCTAATTCAGTATTTCAAAAAACAAAAACTTTGGAAAAAGCTTATTTTTTTTATTAGACTAAATCTGAAATTTTAATATACGATCTCGTCATTACACTTCATTCTCTATTTATAGAATTACTGTGTGCTGTAAGCGTTATATTTGTTTTTTTCTTAATGTAAATTCCATCATCAGTGTAACAAAGTATACATGCTATAACCCACTAAAATATATGGGTGAAAACCCTTTAAATGTTATTAATTTATAAATATGTTACATTATTATGTTATTAAAAATTATGATGTTTAAGTTATCGTTGGAGTTGGTAAAATGTTTTTTTTTTAACTTTATTTGAAAGTTTCCTTGTGTTTATTTGTTTTATATTCCATACAAATTAAAATAAAGTAAGCTAAACTATTACCATGTGAATGCGTGAATATTGTAGTGCATTTGCTTATTTGAGTAAATTCTCGAAATATGAAGTGAAGATGGCACTAACTACTAAAAAGTTAATAGCTTTGTTAGAAAAAGACTCAAATTGTGAAAATGCTGACTCACTTAATGTGGGTTATTTGCTGTCGGAATTAGAAGTTTCCAATTTAGAAGACACTGATGATAATATTATTTGTGAAAAATCAATAAAATTGGATATTGCAGTTACATATGAGATACAAGTAATTGACGATTCTGATTATGATATTCCTCTGAACCACAGATAAAACTTGCAAAGAAAAAAACAGGCAAAACTGTAAATCCAAATTTGTCTGAAGTTATTATTATCAACAACAGATACTCTTTCGTACTCAGTAGTTAGTTTTTTTACTCTTTTGTGATAAATAAGTAATTAAGAGCATTTTATATTTTACAAATATTTATGCAACGTAGAATAACCGTCATGATTTTAAAATCAATGACATCGATTAAAAAAAAATTGGCATTTTTATAGTATCTGGTTCACACTCTGCTTCAAGTTGATATGTATTGGTCGAAGGATGAGTATAAGAAAGTGCACATTATAAGACTGAGCATGAGCCGACATAGATTTATATTTGTAATTTATAATAGTGAAGAAACCGCTACATAAGTGTCAAACTTAGGACATGAACATCAATCTAAATTTGCTTTACCAGATGAAACCAGATTCGACAATATTGGCCACATTACAAAAAGAGACGATAGTGTTAGAATGTCGGATGTGCAAAAGTAATACTATTTATTTATGTAAAAGGTGCAGAGTACTTCTACATCTCGAATGTTTTGAAAATTTTCACCTTAAAATTTAATTACCTAACCTTTAAGATACATTATGTTCCTTTATTAAAAATTTGTTCTGTTTTCCCTTGAAAATGAGATGAAAATCTTTTTGGTTGTAAATTAATCTTAATTTATGTGTTTTTAATCCAATCTATTAAATTAATTGTCAAATTTCTCTTGGTTTGTTGTATCGCCCTAATGGGTTAACACTATAAAAAAGAATAAACTTAGGTACCTCAAATTTACTTTACTCACCTTAAAACTATTTTATAGTTAATAATAAAGTATATTTAATAAATATATTCTCAAGAAATGGAACACACTACGCCTTGTAACGTTTCAATCAACCAATTTAACGTGACACCAAGCTCCGCTTGGTACTTGTCCCCCGTACTATATTATTCCAAAGCGACCTCACTAAATTATAAATATTTTTATTAGCCGACGCACTCTATATAAGACAATACAAATTTTTATTTGCTCTTTTTAATTATATCAATACAATCATTCTTAATGAAACTCTAGTCACACAAATTGTTTAGTGTCTTAGCCGTATACACGGGTAAATATCTTTTTCTAGTTTTAGGCCTCTGTTTTTTACTTGTTTTCTTTTGCATAGCAGATACTTTCTTTCTTAAATAAAAGCTAAAAACATTTTAATTTTTATTTTTTTACTGTATATATGTACCTATATTACCTTATTTCCTTTAATATCTTATTAATAAAATCTTTTCCTACAAAGTTCAATCAGTACACCCAAGCTTCAAATTTCAAAAGCTCAATGGATCAACATTAACCGACAAAATCCGGGATTAGTTCAAATACGAGAAACTCTGAATGAACTATTTGCAGAAATGATTCTTCCTAACTTGACCTGCCAGAGCAAAATTTCTAAAGAAAAAATAAACAAAATTTGTTGGCAATGGTTCCCTATTTGAAGAAAGAAAATAGAAAATTTTATGAAGACCTATTTAATCCCAATACTCCTTAGAACCTACATGTTTTGGTGTTTTTCCTTATTACTTACCCCAATATTTTATATTTTTGTGATAGGACTTAGCACATTCTAAGATTTTATAGCGGTTTTATTTTTTTTTTACAATTGAAGGGCCACGGGAAAGAACGATCAGACTCCATTTTTGGTTGGAATTTAGATATTGGGACCATATTTTAGCTTTTCTTGGAAAGAACGCAAGCGTGGTTTCGTTCGTACAATAACGATCACCGTACAGAAGATAATAAAGGGGAAATATATAAGCCAACGTAGAAGAACGATCAGGTTCCTCGCGCTGACGGCTAATAACGATCAGATTCCGACAACCTTGTAAATGTACGTAGATTGTCATTTGTATCTATAGCATCTTAGCGTCAGTTCTATTCTGTAATCGCTAAGCGAGCTGCTGCTGTTTTGTAGTTTTCATTAGTTTGTTTTTGAGAAAATTCATAATGTCAAGTTATCTTAGTGATAGTGATATATCTAATGAAAATAATCAGCCAGGTGAAGTTAAATGCGGAGAAAAACCGGCAAAATGAGTGATGTAATGAAAAAATTACGTGTCACCACTCACGAGATCGGGGAAGACTGTAAGTGCATTCGTTACAACTGTTTTCAAGTCATCCTTTCGAATAAAAGACAACGATTAATTTCTCATTTTAATGAGTTAGGGGACTACAATGTTCAAAACAAATATTTAACAGATCTTGTCACGGTTATACCTGATGGTAGACTGAGAAGCCAAAACCCTGAAGCTGAAGCAAGTTTTAATCAATCTTCTTATAGCTATAAAGTTCGGGTAAATGTGAGTGGCGCGTTACAAGATACTGTTGCTTCCTATAAAGCATTTTTGTCTTTACACGGCATCACTAATTGCCGTGCTCAAACCATAAGAAAAATTTACTTAAATTTGGCGATACTAAAGAAGGTGGTTATAAAAACAGACATAATAAGTTGACCGATGAAACAAGGACAATGGTAATGAGCTTTATACAGTCCCTGAAAGGTAGAAAATCACATTATTGTTTGCATGATACTAGTAAAATATATTTACCTGCAGAACTTAATACAGCCAAACTTTATCGAATGTTTAATAAATCATACAATAATAATAAAATTAGCTACACTACATTTCATGAGATACTTGTGAGTAATTTCAACATATCATTCGGCTACCCACGTAAAGATACATGTAGCTCTTGCGACACTTTTAAAGCTAACATTGCAATTACGAAGGATAAAATTGCTAACTGCACTGATGAAGAAAACAAAACATCAGTGACAACAATACTGCAGACACTAATGCGTGAAAGGACAATCCATTTACGGAAAGGCGAAAAGTTTTACACCATGAAAAAAAATATAGAAAAGAATCGCGAAAAAACGAAACAATGGAAGCCATAACGATGTATTACCAAAAAAACCTCCCCACTCATAACATCTCAACATCTGATGTTTACTATCGCCGACAAATCAACTTCATATCATTTAATATTCATGTACTGTCAAATGCAACTTCAGTGTTTTATACCTACGACGAAACAGTTGCCCGAAAGGGTGCCGATGATGTTTGTTCGATGTTGAAACATTTTATTTTGCATATTTTGGACTTAAACATACGCCATCTAATAATTTTTTATGATTCGTGCGGCGGACAAAACAAAAATTTTACCGTAATTCGCTTTCTCCACTACGTAGTGCACAAGCTTAATCGATTCGACCTAGTGCAAGTGATATTTCCTAGTCGTGTAGTCGTGGACACTCTTACCTAGAATGTGATAAGGACATGAGTTTTGTGAATTCCAAAATTCACATTAAACCATTCGCATTAAACCATCACCATTCAAGGTAATAAACTGTGCAGATGAAGTTAACTATCAGACATGGACCGAGTATTTGTCCCATCCTTATGTGCCAAAATATCCTACGGCAACTAGGCCTATCAGGATTTAAAAAATAGAAAAAAACCACTCACGGCTTGTGTTACACAAAGACCACTATTGTGGCCTGTATCTTATAGCTGTGTTAGTTCCCTCAAAAAATCAGGCTCGTAAGAGAAAATTGAAAGCTGTTCCACTAAAGAAGCTATATAATGAACCTTTGCCTATTAAGACTGCTAAATTGCATGGTTTATTGCACCTAACTCAATTTCTGACAAACCCTGAAGCGCATTCCTTTTACCAAGGACTAGTTTCCGATGCCGGTACGAATGAAGGTAGTGATGTGGAATTTATCGACGATCCACCAATCGACATTTAACGAGCAAAATAGATCAGACTCCAGCTCTTTAATTACAAATTTGAAGATTTCAAGTACTTATATAATTAGCAAACTATTTTTTTTCATTTTTGTATTAAAAAGTCTTATAGTAATAAACTGATAATTAAACATTTTGTATTTAATTTTCCTGAACCAAAATAAATGACTTAAAACTTTAAAATTCGATTTGTTCAAAATGAACATAATGTGAGTCTGATCGTTATTTCTCGTGGCCCTTCAATTATTTTACAAAAAGTTCGCGAAATTATTTAATGCACAAAAGCATAATTCACTTAAATAAACCTATGTTTAATTTTGAGAAAGTTATTTCTAACACATTCATTGTGGAAGAAAAAAATCAATTATTTCGAAATAATGATTTTGGCACTTACCACATTATTTATTTCAAGTCTTCAATTATTATTTTTAAAATAAGTTTTGTATAAGCTACTAGGAGTATGGTAAATAATGTATACTTTTCTTGTATATGAATCTTTTAGTGTACTTACACGTAAAAAGAGTCTTTAATAAACAAACGGTAAAGATAATCAATAATAGACTATTTAATATTGCATTTAAGTTTTATTTTAATAAAAACTCCAAGTATTAGGGATATTTTAAAAGCGGAACTTTGTTACAAAATATAACGTGATCGTTTATGCTCTCGTGATGCATGTCAAAAAATGAGACTTCCTATAAAGTATATTGAAAACTCTCGAGTTTGCAAGCCCCCATGTTTGATTAAAAAAGTCAACAATGTTCGCTATTATAAGCTAGATAAGCTAAAAGTAAACCATTATTCGTTTTCCATTTACTTTTCAGAGCTTTTTCGAAACATCGTTGAATGTTATCTTTCCTTTACAACAAACAGTTGCTACAAGAACAAACAGTCGTATCTTGTCTGTATATTTTCTTTTCTCGAGCAATGCACTGATGACAAGGCAGGACAAAACCGATCTTTCCCCGATGTCAATTTTCATCGGACCGAAACGAGGCCTTAGCCTTAAACGAAGGTACGACAGGATAACTGACGTAATCTGGAGTATAGATGAGTTTTTGTCGGTGACATGTTTATTTTTAGATTTCTTTTTATCTTTTCGTTAAGACATATACAATTTTTAACATTTTTATTTGAAAATTCAGTATTTAAATTTCACTCATATTAAGTATTTTATGTATATTTTTTAAAACAACAGTCTAATATATGCGTAATTAGGTATGAATTTTAGAGAAATGTTAGACTCAGTGAAAAATATTAATTAAAAAAGATCGTTTTTTAATAAAGCCATTATCAATGCAGCAAATAAATTAATTGGAAAAACAGCTTTTCATCCAAAAAGTTCACCTGTACCGTGACGGAACGATGCATGCAAACAGGCATTAAGAAAATCTAAATCGGCTTTTAATATATCTGATCGATATAAAACTACTGAAAATCATTTGAAATTAAAAAGAAAATAAGTATTAAATGTAGATTTATTATTCAAAAAAGCAAACTAGAGTCATGCCAAAAGTTTGCTTCAGAAATCAACAGATCTACTCCAATTGGTCATATCTGAAACTTGGTTAGAAATATTTTTGGACAAAATTCACATCACTCTATAAAGTATAGTAAACTCGCGATTATCCGAGGTAACTGGGACAGTGACTACTTCGGATACCGAAAAAACTCGGTTAACACTGAGATTGGTTATTATACTGATAGAAAAAAGTGTGCTAGAAAATGTCATTGATAATCGACTTAAATGGTATATTGAACATAAATATCTTTTTATACGCGAACAAAGTGGATTTACGGGAGTTCGGTTTTGCATCGATAACTATACTGTTGTATTCAATGTGGGCTCCGAATATTTTAAACATTAACAAAATTTAATGTAAGTTATAAATTGAGAATCTTAGTGATATATTGAAATAAACTGTAAGTGTACAAACTCTTTACATAATATCCAGTTAAATTAGCATAAAAGTCAGCAAATTGCAATTATTTGTTATTGTTGTCAATAAACAAATCCAGTTTTACCAGCAAATAACCGCTTTTAGTAAAGAACGATATACCTGTTTTAGAAGGTGTGCAGGGTCGGACGTACTTTTCACAAACGTTTATCGAAATGATTTCAAACATGGAATCACACAACAGTTCTACAATACAAGACCATCAAAATCAAATAAACATAACACAGTCATATTATTCGGCAGCGTCGAGAGTGCAATTTCCTTTAAAGTCCCAAGCAATTATCTTTAGTGCCTTAGAAAACACCAAACTTCAAGACTACCTTCTCCCACTTGGAAATATAATTCAACTGAAAAATATAATCTTCTCTTCTAGATTATCTAATAATCGCATATGTATGTATTTATCCAATAAACAAATAGTGGACGATTTTATGAATAATCATGGTCAAATAGAAATACAAGGTAAAATTGTCAGAGCAAGAAGGTTAGTTACACCAGCAAAATGACTTGTGCTCTCCGGCGTATGTCTTCAATACCGCACGACTTGCTAATCAATGAGTTACAAAAAATCGGCATAGTTCCTGTCTCTCCCATGACCTTTCTCAAAATAAGAGCTTCGATGCCTGAGTACAATCACATCCTTAGTTTTCGAAGACAAATCTATATCAGTCCTCACAATCTAACACTACCAGAGACATTTACTCTTGTTTTTGAAAACACGACTATTATTTCTCATATAGACTATTCATTTCTCAAGACAGTTTAGTTTGCTTTAGATGCAAGAAGCCAGCACACATCGCTTCACAGTGCTACGAACCACTAGCTCAACTAAACCCCAACCTAAACAATTAAGCATCGGTATCCAGCGCAACAAATATATCCTTGCAAGCATCCAATGACACAAACGCTTCTCAGTGTGAACAAATGTCTATTTCTAATATCCCGGAGATACCGAACAAAGTAGATGCATCAAATAAGGACAGTCACATAATTAATCAACCAAAAAGAAACTTTGATGAAATTATTTCACCTGAAGCAGATCCATCTTCAAAAGAATGTAACATTTTTCCACTACCTAAAGTCCAAGCAAAATCTAAAAAGCTAAAATTAGTTTAGCAAGCACTTCTGAATGTTCATTTTCTCTCTTACTTGACCCTGCTAAAAACTTCATAGAAAATCATCCTCTACCTTTCCCTCTAAACGTTGATCAACTTAACATGCTCCTAATGAATATCACGTTGTCAACAGATCCTATAACCACAATTCAAGAATATACCCCCAGACCTACCAGCTTTGTCCCATATGCTCAGTCATGTTTATCCCCATTTAAAGAAAAGATCCATAAAACGTAAATATTTTAGTTCGCGGATAAGCCACATTAAGATAACAGGAATATAGCGACAATGCGCTGTCCTGAGCTTAGAATTCGGTTAGGAAACCATGTTGGGGTCTATTACCCAGGATCTCCACATGAAGAGCATTTGGCTGATAGTTGTGCCCCTATAGCAATAGCATATACCCACAAAGCATATATATGCAATCAAGGATGTTAAGCCATATTCTTTAATGTAAAAAAGGCTTTTCCTACAGTATGGCGCTATGATATTCTAACCACACTCCACAATTGGAAAATGCACGGTAACATGTTTGCATTTATTTCAAACTTACTACAGCAACCATATTTTCAAGTTCTAACCAATGACCATTTGTCTAAATCTAAATTCAGGAAAATGGAATTCCACAGGGCTCGAATCTTTGCACAGCGCTATTTTTAATTGCTACTAACAATGTTGTGTCGTAGTCCAAAGATCAATTTAAATTTTGTTATTTGCTGGTGATCTGGTAATTGTAGCAAATAATAAAAACATATTATCTGCTCATAATCATATTGCTGCAGCGCTTAAGTCGATACAATCGTGGTCTAACTGACTCCAGTTTTCCACCACGATAACAGAAGGTATACATTTTTCGCGAAAATTAAATCACAATATCCCAAATCTATTTTTATACAATTCTCCTATAGAATATACAAAAGAAATAAAATACCTAGGTATGCAACTCAACCTAAAATTAAGCTGGATAAGTCACATTCACTCGCTAAGACTATCGCGCCAAGCTGGAGTAAACGTTATGAAATCTGTATCGCATTAAAATTGGAGAAAACAGCTTTTAACTTTATGTTTAAATGTATGTATATGAAGCTTTAATAAGATCAATACTGGACTACGGACGTGTTATATACAACTAAGCAAAAGAAATATTGCTCAAAACTTTGGATGCTCTTTAGAGTTCAGACGTGCTCTTGGAGCATATTGAACCAGTCCTGTAGAGTCCTATGTGAAGCTAGAGAACCACCCTTAAATCTAAAAGTACAGTACATTATTCTATTGTATGTCTTGACTTTAAAATCTAACTCTAAATATCCAGCCCTCCATCATGCTGTGACTAACACATTTCAGGAAGTATATCAAAAGGGAAAAAGGGGTCCTGTTCCTTTTTATGAACAAGCTAATTGATAATTATTGTATTTTACTCCTATTTATCCTACCTTTAAAATAAATTTATTTTTTCCTTGGGTTATTCCCTCTCTGCTTTGCAGTCTTAAACTTACAGTATATAACAAAACGTAGTTGCCGAATACTTTTTTCGTGAAATGTATGAGAGCACCGACGAAAGGCAAGATCAGCCCATGACCAAAATCATTAATCAGAAATCAAAATTAATGATCACAAGAATAACACTATATGAAGTCAAAACGGACTTTTAGAAATGAAAAAAAAAAAACAAATCTGATAATGAATTTGACCAAACTTTTCACCAAACGCATGTACTAAGAAAAAACTCCTTCTCAATTAAACAATGCAGTTATTGCTTTATTATATAAGCAACCAAACCTGATAGATCTAAAAAACTACCATTCTGTCAGTTTGCTTTTACGACATATAAACTTTTCACAAAAATTATCACAACAGTATTTTACGCTTAATTAGATTTTACTAGAAAGCATTTGATACCATATAAGCTAGCTGAAAGTTTTGACAAGATACCAAAAAATTATCGCTACACTTATATCATCAAATATATCTACAAAATTGCCACACCTAGCGTAAGACTATCTGAAGAAGAAAAAAAATATGTGTACAGCGAGAACTACGCAAGGATACACCGTCTCTTTAAAACTATTCAAAATCTTTTTTTAAATTACTTGTAATAAGGAAGATCTAAACGAGCATGATATCAACATAAATGGAAAGAAGTTTGATCATTTGAGATTCGCAGATGACATCATCCCTACAGCCGATCGTATTGATATTTTTTTGAAAAATTTTAAATATCACGCTTTCTTGGACGTCAGAATAAAGACTATTATGAACTATTAAAGATTATTATAAAGAAGACAGAAAATTAGGGCTTTTAAAATGTGACTTTATTGTCGAATCCTGAAGATATTTTATAACGACCACGTTACTAACCAAGACGTTTTATTAAGAATGCAAAAAGAGAAAGAGTTGTTGACCACAATAAAAGCAGATAACATCGAATACCTAGGTCACATCATGAGGAACAGCAAAAAATATGGGTTCGTACAATTAATTCTACAAGAAAAAGTAACAGGAAAACGAGGACCAGGGGGGCGAAGAATTTCGTGGCTAAAAAATCTACGTACGTGGTTCAACACAATAACCAGAAAGCTTTTTAGAGCAGCAGTTTACAAAATACAGATTGTCATGATGGTCGCCAACATCCGAAACGGATAAGCACTACAAGAAAAAGATGAAGAGGACGCAAATAATGACTAATCTGGAGCTAAATCTAAATTATGCTGTTGATGGAAGGAATATTGTGCAGACTGCATCGTATAACTACTAATGATATGAAATTCGGTCGGGCAGGTATAACCAGACATGTGAGATCTCACGTTATTGGCACCGTTTTGTAAATTATTAAACTATGTAAATCGGACCTACCAATTTGCCTCAAAAGAAAATATTTGGCCAAAGTGTGTGACTTGTACTAACTTATAAAGCGGGAATAATAATACTCACCAAAACGGTAGTGAATAAGATTCGCCTTACTCAGAGGGCTATGGAGCACCAGATGTGAGGCGTCTCTCTGAGAGGCCGAATCCCAAATGAATAAATTCGTCGTAGAAAAAAAAAACAACAGACGCTATCAAAAAAATTGCGTCTCCAAAGGAAAACTCGGTAGGACATATTGCCAGATTATCGGACAACTGGTGGACACAACTAAGACAAGACGAACTACGGAGAAAAAGGATGTCCAGCAACTAGATGGACTGACGACCTGAAGCGTGTTAGCGCTAAATGGATACAAGCCGCACAAGACAGAGGCAGATGGAGAGAACTAAGAAAGACCTATTTCCAGCAATGTAAGGGTGCAGGTTGATAATAATGATTTAACAAAAATAGCATGATCCCCAATTTTTTTACTCACATTCTTTATGTTCTCACGCAATACAAGTATTACCATCTAATATGCACAGACGTCTCCAAGACAATAACTAGAGTAGGAGCATGCTTTTTGACAATACATGAACATTCCATCTATAGTCTCCTGAGACAAGTATTTTTACAGCAGAACTATTTGCCATAATTAGGGATCTAACCGTTATTATAAAAAAAAACTGACATCAATTTCTCAGGTTTACTCCTTTCATCCAATATTACAGTGGATTAAGTTAATTTTATACTGCATATACCGAAACAATTTGGCAGTAGGATTCCTCTGGGTAGTATCACGCATTAGAATAGATGGTAATAAAAAGGCAGGTAATCTAGCTAGGTCCGTAGTAATCAGTACAGCTACAAGTGCTACAACAGTGGAAAACTGCAAAATTGCACAATGTTTGGCAAAACTAATGGAATAGAAGCAATACTAAATTGATAAAAATAAAATCTTTCGTCCTTCTCTGGAACTTCTGGTCTTCAAACCGACAACATCAAGTCCTAATATTACATCTTATATTAGGAGACACAACTGCAACACACGACCACTTGTTAAAATGAGAAGAGGAACCAGTGTATGTTTTTTTTTGAAATGTAAAGTGACAGTAAAGCACATTTTGATCGACTGTCCAATATATTTTGTTAAAAGACTATATTACCACCTTTCAAAAACATTAAAAAGAACTTAGAAAATCTAAATACATAGCTGACTTGGTGCAAATCTTAAAATCTATAAACTTGTTTAATCCAATTTAATATAATACTGGGTTTTTCAAAAAGGTATGTCATAAATTAAATCACATTATTCCGGGGAAAAAAATAAATTGATTAAATCCAACTTACCTTTGTACGAATGTATTCAAAAAAAAATTACAGCCCTTTGAAGTTACAAAATAAAAATTGTTTTTTGCATTATCTCCTAAACTACTTGACTTTTTGTAATAAAATGGACACTCTTGGGGGGTCTTCGGCGTGCTACCTGGTTCGGGGTGTCTTAAAAGAAAAAAGATTTGAAAAAATAATATAAACTAAAAAAAAATCTCCAAAGAAAATAAAATTCCTGAAGTTGACTGTAGCTTTCCGTAGCTAGATAATGCCTATAATAGATATTTAGATATTTTAGATATTTATACTTCATCACTTGTTCTATTATCTGACCTTCCAGCTATAATATATGTTGTAGTAAATTTGCTGTTAGATGCATGCATTCTGTCTTTTTTTGGGAAAATTATCATGTTTAATTGTCTGGCAGTTATATTAAATTGGTGCAACATACGTTGCAAATCATCTTTATTTTGAGAGACTAGTGTTGCGTCGTTTGCATAGCAAATTATTTTAAGTTGTTTTTCTTACCTTTTTTATTCTTTTTCAGTTCTTACTTTTTTTATTATTTTATCAATAATCAGATTGAACAATAGAGAACTTAAGAAGTTTCATCCCATTATTAACTTCAGTAGGGTCAGTTAGTTCTTCTTCTACTTGATGCTATAAAAACATAACGAAATGTAAAATTAATACTTGTTATGTTACGGTACTTTCTATGGGTTTTTGTAGCAAGTTTTAGGGCATATCAAAAGACCTTTTCACTACAACCTCCTTCTTTGGCGCAATTTGATTGGGGACTGCTTATTAGATATATTCGTAGCTAGTTTCGATATCTAAAAGACGTCCACTTTTTACCACCTGTGACCCCGCTGATAGCCAACGTATGATAGTTAACATATTAACCTTAACGACCTTCTTTGTTAAACGTACCAGGTGGGAACTCTATTTCTAATTTTCTGTATATTAATGTCGTACACTGGTCACTAAATACGAACACAAAAAAAAGCTCTTAAACCGTAACCTGTCAGCTGAAGTCATGCAGACTTCTAGTACTTTAGAAATTATTGTAACTTTTCCGATGACCTTGAATCTTGCGCGTGGTCATGTACCTATAAGCGTTGATTGAATAACCCATTTGGGTTATTCAATCAACGCTATAAGTCACTGTTATAGTTGTTGGTATTTAGTGGGTATTCAGCTAGGCTTATAGATTTTTGTTATTCAATTAGACAATAATTTTGAAAGTACTGTTTTAAGATTTTAAAATGAGGAAGATTCTGACTGTTCGGCTATAGAAAATGGATAGGATATCGAAGAAGAACAAGACTATCGACCTTTAAGTGATCATAATGAACAATCTTTCTGAAATGATAAAAATATTGATGAAAAATTAGAAAAAAAGAATGAGGATGAAGTTTAAAAAAAATTGACTTAAGATAATAAAAAAATTATGGAAAGATCAACAAAAGTAAGCAGTGAATAAACCTGTAAATAATGTGCGAACTACAGAACATAATATAGTCATAAACCTATCAGGATTTCAAGGTCCTGCTCGTACTCCAGGAATTGAAGCTACTCCAGAAGATATATGGAACCTTTTTATCTCTGAAATTATGATAAATACTAAAGTACAGTATACAAATATAAAAATTACAGAAATTCGAGCAAGGTTGGCTGTAGAGACATGAACAGATTTGAAAGATATTGATAGTACTAAAATAGGAGCTTTGATAGATGTACTAGTATATATTGCGATCTATAATATGCAGATGAAACCAGAAGAAGGATTTTTGGAACTGTTATGAGCGGAAAACCATTTAGTGTCTAATAAATTGCTTAAGGTTTGATCATGCCACATCTAGGAAAGAAAGACTGAAAGAAACACCAGTGGCTCATATTAGTGACATTTTTGAAATGATTTTTAAAAATTCTTAAGATGTATTTTCCATTGAATGAATAAATTTCTTTACTTTTTGCATGAAAATTAATGATTAGTATTCCCTTAAACCTAATATAAATTCTAAACTTCGCAATAATAAATATACTTATACAGCTATGAGTGAATAAAGTTCATCCAGTTGTAATTTTTTTCAAATACCTAAATGTTTTATTTTTTATTTGTTAAAAAGAAGTCCTTGGGACTCTACAACACGCTTAATGTAACTAAAATTGTACCTCACCGGTTATAGGTTGATACACTTCGTATTTATTAATTTATATATGCCTTGTTTCCTGGCAGAATTATTACTGAATAATATTTTTATCTGATTTAAAAACAAAACATATAATTCGTATTTTGCTTTGCGTTTCGTCTTTGCGGTAAAAGATCAAATAATTTGGCAACGAAAAATATTTCATAAATATGAGCAACTTCAGTTTTGGCTTCTTAAAGGAGTTGAAGCTTTTTTATTTTGTAAAAAGTTTTGAAGTAAGTATGCATTAGTTCTGTTTCACCGAATATTATGCGGGTGAAGAAATCCGCTCTTTCCATCGCATTCTTTTTCACTCAGGAAATTAAAAAGTTCAAAAGTCGTAATTGTCTTATCCACCTGTAGAAGTTCTTGAATTTCTAAATATAAAAGTTTTTAACTCTTTACAGGGGTAAAGTAGAAATAAGAATGAGATGATTCCGTTAGGAAGTAAAAAAGGCAACCAATACAGTCTAAAAAGAAAAAATGTAAATATAAAAAATATTTATCTCCAAACTAAAATATTAGGCAAAATATTACACATTATGTTGATGTTTTTGAGTATTAGACTTAAAGAGTAGATGTTACTTATTGATTAAATTAATGAAAATATGTATATATATATATATATATATATATATATATATATATATATATATATATATATATATATATATATATATATATATTGTTGTGATCTGCTTTATGATGTTTTATTATTAATTAACACTAATTTAATTAATCCAATTATTTAATTAATTAATTCACTAATTTATGCAGAGTCATACAAATCAATTACTATTAAAAATTCTCAGGGTGCCTTTTTAATTTTGCTTTAATAAATTTACTTTATATATCTCTTCTAGTGGGTTCAGTATCTCCTAGTTGCTCATAATCGGGATAGAACAGGAAACGGAACTAACATTAAAACAACATAAATATGCACACAAATTATTATTTATTTTCAATAAGCAATACGATGAATATTAATAAATAACTTTTGTGGGCAATTATTTTTCCCAACAAACTCCTATACTCTAAATTTGATTTTAATTACAAACTATCTATTGATCTGTTTTATAATAATATCTACTAAAAAAATGACCATATAAAAATATAATTTATTCACAAAAAATAACTCTTTGAAACTTGTAATCTTAGTTCGTATGCTTATATTTGATTTTATCTTTAAAATATCTTAAAATTTTCTTTCATTCAAATTATTTGACTGACCTTTATTTTTTTACACCAATGATGTCTCCTCTCGATGAAACCACAGTTCATTCTTTGATTGATTATGTCCGGCTACCATCAAATCTTTCCCGTTCTCAGCATCGATCCAAACCGCATACCAGCAAACTACTCCTCCGAAAACACAAGCCCAAGCCTCTTTTGACCGGTACTCTTTATTCACAAGTTCTCCTTTCTTTCTCAATTATATCTCGTGGACTATGCAGACTCAAAAGAGGTATTAATCTTCTCGATTTTGATCTGCTCTCAGCTTCCACCTTTTTCACTAACAAACGAAAACACTGGCACTCAGATTGACTACACGAAAACACGTCTTCTCTTCTGGTCTGCCGGTAACATAATAATCTTTTCAATCTCTCCAGACAACCTTCTCAACTCTCTCATTTCCACCATTCCTTTTTAACCAATCATAAGCATTCATCTTTCCCACTTATTTTCGATTTAGAAAATTTCCAACATGATATTTAAAACAAATAAACTACTTTCACTCAAATTATTTTTCAGAAACCATTAACAATTTTACCTTTTTCAACAGAAATAAGTTTCCAAATTCTTGTTATCTCATATCTAAATCTAATTCTTATTTACTTTCGAAAAATGCCCACCGCAAAATACAATTACAAGTTTATTCCTAAATCTATAATTATACGGGTTCCATTGTCCTTTCACTATTCACTCAGGGTCCCGTCACGGAACAATGTTTTCTCTTATTCTAACTATTACAAATAAGTACAGGGTTGTATTTTAACTTATATGCCCGCGATATATTAAAATAATAAAAAAACTCTTTATTCTATTTCTGATCGATAAACTGATCCATAACAATATATATATATATATATATATTATATATATATATATATATATATATATATATATATATATATATATATATATATATATATATATAATCTAATATAATATATATATACACACATATATATATATATATATATATATATATATATATATATATATATATATATATATATATATAAGGTAACTCCACTCATGAACTGATTGTAGTGATTAATCACCTGAGATCTATTAACCATTTTGTATTCCTTTTTATGTTTTGACCATCTTCTGCATTGTTCTGGGTTGTTAGCAGCAAGGTATGTTGACAAAATTGTAACAGGTTTGTTGCCTAATCAGCGAGTTATGGCAATGCTTCCATCACCTCGAACCTTCGTTTCAGATGTATCTCTTGGATTTTTCATGAACTATTATTCTGGAGAAAAGACAAAATTCCGAGGGACTTTCTTGTTTACAATCATGCCTGTTGCGTGGAAACCTCTTTCTAGTAATACATCAAAAACTTTTATTGTCATAAAATAGCGATCGAAGTAAATTAAATGACCAGTAACAAGACCTTTACACAAACTAAAAAATGCTAATTCACCCAAGCCATATGTCTGTGCTGTAAGCTCTGAAAATGTTGAATCACTCTGATATATTATCATATCGCATACTAACCAATTGGGATTGGCAAGTACAAACATCTTAATTTCAACAGGATTTGATTTTCCTGGGTAGTACTGACGAATTCTGAAATGACCGAAAAAGATATTATGATTTCATCTAAACTTATATTATCAGATGTTATTTGAGCATGAAAACCATTTAATATAGTGTTGAACAGAGGCTAGAACAAATTTTGTTTGTGCTTTGTTGATTATCGATTTCTTTATCAAAAACAACTTTTAAAGATGTCTGACTATAAAAAATGTCATAGCATTTTTGACGATTGGGATATCATACTTTTTCGACCAATACATTTTAATTTTTGGGAGCTCTATAGCACTCAGAACGAATAGGGCACTAATATTTTTTTTTAATTCTTTACTTGCCAATTTTAGCTCTATTCCTTTTTTTTACAGTCATGGTTTCCAATATGCGGTCATCAATCTTCTTCTTCTTCTTCCTTTGCCCTATCCGTTTCGGACGTTGGCTATTAACAAGGCTATTTTGACTTTGTTTACGGCACCTCTGAACAGTTCGGTCGATGTTAGTCCGAACCATTGTCGCAGGTTATGCATCTATGAGTGTCGTCTTCTTCCCGGTCCCCTCCTACTGTCAATTCTTCCTTGGACTATTAACTGTAGCAGCCGGTACTTAGTATGCCTCATGACATGTCCGAAGTACTCAAGCTTCCGTTTCTTTACGGTGAAGATTATTTCTTTGCTTTTGCCTATTCTCTGCATTACTTCCACGTTAGTGATGTGGTCTGTCCAGGATATCCGAAGAATACGGCGATATATCCACAGCTCAAAGGATTCTAGTTTCTTCAGGGTGGCTTCCGTTGTGGTTTATGCCTCTGCTCCATAGAACAAGACCGGGAAGACATAACACTTGACCAGTCTTAATTTTAGTTCCAATGAGATTTTGCTTGTGAACCACTTTTTCATATTGTTGAACGCGTTTCGCGCTTTTTCAATTCGTGATATTATTTCTGTTGACTGGTCCCATTTTGTGTTGACTGTGGTTTCAAGGTATGTGTATGTCTCCACTTGTTCTATTTTTCGGTTGTTTAATGTCAATTGCATCGGAGGTTGTTGTGTTCTGCTGATGAGCATGCATTTAGTTTTGGTTGTATTGAGTTCTAAACCATATTCTTGACTTGCTGTGTGTATGCTTTGCATGAGTCTTTGAAGCTCGTTGCAGTCATTTGCGATAATAGGTTATCAATATATTGCTTAATAAAATTTTAAAGAGTCAATAACGGTATAGGGGTTATTCTAGGGAAGAAAAATTACTGGTTCATGCATCAGTTAAGACTGGTAGTGGTATTGGAGTACCATTACGGCGACCTCCACTACTGCTTACTCTTGTTCTGACACCACGACTACAACCGACTCTGATAGATCTACGAGACGTACATGTTTCTTGTGGTAATGACGTTGAGAGTGATACTACTGACTCCGAGAGAATCTCTGAGATTTCTTTTGAGGTATCCGAGTTATTTGAAGAATTTATGTAGTCAGAATTGTGGTTATCTGATTTTGGCGGTAGAAATAAGGGGTCTTCTTCATCGGAAAGGTTTAGATCCGATTCGTACAGAAGCTCTTCAAGTTCTTGTTGAGTTAGTGCAGTAACAAATGAAACATTTGTTACGGTATTGAAAATCGTACAAAATTGTTGGCATACATTAAGACCCTATGTAGTGTTTTGCATATGGTGAATCTATACAAAGGCTCTAGTATAAACGTAACCTAATTTTCTCACTACATTACAATTGGCTCATACATTGAAATTTTGGGAAATGAGTCCAGTTTTTTCTTTGTCTAAACGAGCTGTCAATTTTAATAAATTTTATATCCCCCTGACCTAGTCAGTTGGGTGTTTTTAATCCTTAAACAAAGTCATCCTCCTTTCGAGCAAGGAAGATGTATGTTTATGTGAAGTCCTATAACATCCATCTTGTGTCATTATATTATTCTATTTAACCCTGATTGTGAAATTTAATAACCTAAAGGTTTGACTACCTATTTTCGTAGCTAGTTTCACCTACTTTGATTAGTCATTTCCACATGTTTAGTAATTCAACAATCCAAGTTTGACCTTATATTTGTGGTTTAAAATCAAACTATACTTCTAGATTTTACTGATGATGTCCCGATTGGAGCAAAAACGTTTTGAAAATTGGTAATACTTTTAAATAAATTTTAAATATTTTTAATAAAATATACCATCATACACCCAAAGTCTTTACTTCTCTGTAGATTTTTTTAAACTATGGCGTACAATCAACTACTGAAATTTTTCTCTTTTACTTTGTAATTAGAATTTAATGACCACCATAAAAGTTTTAAAGAGTAGGAGTACAAGAGCTGATTTGGTATCAAAAAACTCAGGACTATGAAGGAGAATGTTGCGAATTCTAGAGAATATAGTAAGATATAGTATAAGGTATACAGACAATGAAAGCATAATTAATGATAGAAACTTAGAAGTCAGTAATATAATAAAAATTCGCAAATACTAAAAAACGACAGTAACATCTCTGGTAAACTTTTCTTCTAATTTATTGTAAATATTTTTGGTTCCGTCTGTTAAAGAGCTTTGATTGATAACTTAACTGATAAACTTTAATAATTAATATACAAAAGGACTTTTTTCAAAATTCAGTAAAATCAAGATATCATCTCCGTTTAACCGGAAGCCAATCGCATAAGTTCCATAAAAGAAACCGCAGTTTAGTGACAGAAACTCATGAGATCCCACTGCAGATGTCCACAAAAGATAATAAATTTCCCGAGTGGTCTTTTTCCCCGCACGCTGCACTCACGACGTCGGTCAAGACAAAACCGATCCTTCCGCAATGTCAATTTCCATCGGCCGCCAACGAGACACTTGATCCCAGAAAAAAGGACTGGTCTACAGGATTACTTTCATGTTGGCGAAGTTACGATGGGCGTTTTAGTTTTTTCTTTAGCTACAGAAACATTTTACTGACATTTATTCAAAACTGCAACCTATATGAGAATTTAATCATTTTTTGAGTTTCAATGGAAAACTTTTTACTAGAGAACATATTTTTTAATTGGACTTCTCTTTCCTCGAACACACTTAAAATAAATGTGACGAAAATTGAGGATCTATAAAATCTTTTATTATTATGTTTTTAGTATGAAACTTTTGCATTAATAATTATTGAGTTTTGTTAATTTTTTAGTATTGTCTCTTATTGTGGGTTTCTTTATTTCTTGAAATAGTCCACTTGTTGTTAAAAATATTTTGAACGACTTGTGATATTTACTGCAGATCCAATCGAATTTTCATATTTTTAAAGCATTTGCAAGAAAACAATTTATTTTGTTTTAAATGAGGGTTTCCACATATGCATTGTAACGACTGAAAACTCCGATATGTTACATATTGTCCAAATTTGGTTAATTTATTAAATTTTAAAACACCTAGTATATGGTTTTAACTTCTTTCTCATAAAAACATCTTTGTTGACTGTTTCAAAAGATATCGTAATCTTTAACTAAATATTTGATGTTTTGTATTCTAAATGGTCTGTACGAAACCAACCGTTAGGTTTCTTTTTGAAAACGTGCCGACTACAGGTACCGATCGGATCGTTTAAAACTTTATGGCACCTCTTCATAATCGGCGAATCGGCGATTAGAGACGTGTAATTTTGTAAATAATTTCGATGAAAACGCAATATGCATTTAACTTCTGAGATAGTTTAAGTAGTCTTAAAAAATCCTATGAAAAAACTTATAGACAACAGATCAAATTGTGACCATAAATTATTGTTAAAAAAAAACGCAAGGTAAAAATACGAGTACTTTTTCATCTATTCGTCATCTAGTAACCTTCACCTATGTCTTAAAAGCTTCAGAAATCTGCGAAAAAATTTTCGACCTTTTTTTTAACCAGACTAAGTGGCCGTGATTATAATATTTCTGTTTCTTTGTAATATATCTGTAATATACCGAGAATTTTATCATTTTTGTAGCTTTTGGCTCCTTTGGTGAGCTTGTTGTAGATTTTATGGTGTTTTGTGAAATTTAAATTGAGTTATACGCTTTTTACTGTAAAAAAATTATTATTAGGAATATTTTCAACTCTTTATGCTATTTTGTAGGTGTAGTGTCTTTGTAGGTATACCTACTTTACATGGACATAATTTTCATATTTTAGAAGTTATGAATAAGGTATGTTTAATTATTATTGGGTCAGTACTTAATCTGATAGGTTTGATGGTTTCAAGGACTCGGTAGTGGAAAAACTTTGGGTCATTGCTTGTTGTCGTAAAGACAAATTTAACACTAAAACCTTAAGGATTTGTTAGAAACACTCTCCAACAGGTTCAACATAACTGTTGATCCACAGTATAGTGGATGAACACAGTTGTATCATTTTGCAAACGTTATGCACGCGTTTTGTCATTGTCAAACCGTAGGAATCTGCTGATGCTCCAAAAACGATTTATGCCCATACTTGCTCGGTACAATGTCCAATATCTATGGGTCAATGCTCTGAATTCGAATTCCGTACTCCTGCTGTGATAAGAATACCTAAGTATGCATCAAATTCTTCTGTTGTGAGTGATTTCCAAACTTTTCCAGGTTTGTCGGGGTTTTTAGCCTTATACTTTTCACAAACGCCATTAGCTTCTCGATTGATTTCGCGTATAGTTATGTCACACATTACGTCACTAAAAACACATTTGAATGTATCTTTAATAGAAAGAGTTTTAGTAGAACGTACTGGGCCCGTCTTTTTACGTAAAAGATTACGTTTTAGTGTTCAACTGCAGTAAACGGGTTTTGTTGCAAATCGTTTTATCTTTTGCAACTAGAACATCACTTTGGAAAGAAGTTCCTTGAAAATCGTCAAAATCTTCATCACTACTACCGTTGTCGTCGGTATCGATTTCAATCTTATTATTGATATCAGTAAAAACGGACGTGTACGAACTCATCACTACATAGCCCCTCATAAAATTATTAGACCCTCGGAGATATAGTAAACTGATCACCGGCATCCTTTGGATATTGGTAAACTCATCACCATAGATAGGTAAACTCATCACCGGGATTTTTGCCTGGTTTCTAATGCGAAAGATTGCCTCTTACCTGTTATACTTCTCGTTTATGTGATAATTTAATAAATTCAGAAATTATTTTAAGCAAGTTGCTTTAAAATTTAACTGAGATATTAATATGTCTCACGGTGTGGCCTATTAGACGTATCTGCCAATCTAAATGGTTTTGAGATCTAAAAATTTAGTTGCATAGGATTTCGATAGTGAACTTTAAAATGAAAATATTTGTCAATATGTGTTATTTTTGTTTATATCGGAAGTAGTCCCAACTTCGTTATTTTATTTTCATTGCATTTTTATATTTCTCATTGAATTCTCGAGATAATTTGTTAAGCATACATTCGGTCTAAGTTTTACCGTTTTGGCGTTATTTGACTATTTTGAAAATAATACACGATTTTGGACAGTTAGTAAATATAAAATATCTGAAAAATAGGAAAAGCTAAAAACTTGAGTGTGCTATTACTGCATTGAAGTCGAAGAAAACCTAATTTTTTACACGTGCAAAGCTTTAAATTTTATGGCATCATTGGCGGAAATTTTTAAATTTGAAGTAATCAGCAATGCATTTATTATGACAGAATGTATCAAAATGCTTAAGTACAGCTTCCTGTACTTTATCTTTCAATGACTTGTACAAAGATCCCACAATTAGAGTGCTTTTAAAAGCAATATTTTTACATTTTTTGGTTAGTTTTCGCCATTATTTGTAGGAGTCAGATGAGTTGTTCATTTCATTTCATAAACATCATGACAACTAACCTCAATTAGTGTAAGATACAAAATAATTTTTATTCTGTAATTTGTACTAATTTTGTTTATTGTAGCACCGTGATGATGCAAATAGAGATTTGCGAATGCTTGGTAGTTTAAAAAGAGTACTTCTTTGTCCTATCTTCGGCTGCACACCCAAATATATAGTTGTGTTTGTAGTCTAACTGATCAGCGTTGACTACAAGCGTTTATCGCTTTTTCAGTATATGTATCTAAGAGTCCAATTAAGTTGGTACCACATGGAAATTTTTTTTATTTTTAGTTTTATGAAAAAAAATTTATTCTCTAGTTCTGAATGATCTAGAATTTCAGTCATCAGAATCAGATATTAGTATTCTTCAGTCAGTTACGCGGTTCGTTAAACAACATGAATTTTATTAAGACTTGAGAATATCCACAATTCAGTTTTTTTTGACAAACCGCGTATACAATTAAAAAAAATTTTTTATCTGATCATTGTATTCTAGGTTTTAGATCATTCAAAACTTTTTATGTAACATAATTATAATTTACTAATGTTTGTATTTTGAGAACGATTTCCGAAGTGGAAATTGAATCGTCAATAAACGTATTTTAACCTTTAATTGTGGCTTATTCCCATTTAAATAGTAATTAATTTAAAATGCCACAAGAAAATAGCTTCAGAACAATATAATTATTTTATATAACAAAATTCATAGAACTAAAAATAAAAAGGTTTCACATATGGTGCCGACTTTATATATATATATATATATATATATATATATATATATATATATATATATATATATATATATATACATATATATATATATATATATATACATATACATACATATACATATAACAATGTGGCTTTAACAATTTAATTAGAAATCTCAAAATATAATATCAGAAAAGGTAATCTACAGCAACAAAGTAATATTATGCCTTGCCTACAAGAAACATCTTATACAGTTAACTTAAAGAACTTAATTACACTGATTTTTTTTCTGTTTGATCAGGATTATTCGCGAAAACCAGTGCGAAACAACTAAACAAAAACGGTATAACATTTCTACTCACCAGTTGTATGACATTTAGCCTTACACCCTTTCGTCGCACAAGTCCACAAAAGGCAATTCGATTTTTTAGAGTCTTTCGCATTCAATTGAAATTTGAAATTATTGATAACCATCATTTTTTGTCCGCGTTGGCTCAGGACGTAATAAATTAGCAGTTCACTATGCATGTTGAAGAAACAAGGACAAATAAAGAGAAATTTTTCTTTTCGCATGATTTTAGGTAGCTATCAATAGAATTTTGTGGAATTCCCAAATAAAAACCAATAAATTGAAGTTGCATTTAAGACATCTGGAATTGGATTATTCTGTGAAATTACCAAAAACTAGCAGTTTGCTGGGATTTTATGGTCTATACCTGATCCAGGCTGCAGGTAGGCCAGTGATCAGTTTACCAATCTCTTAGGGTCTATTTTGAAAACCCTACTTTTATGGCGGTGATGAGTTTGTACTATGTCTGAGGGTATTTATGGTAATTGGTGATGAGTTTACGTGTACCCGTAAAAACCTCCTCTATGTCAGAAGTTTCATCTCCATCTGGTTTGCTTTGCCGAACATAGTTCTCATCTGATTCCTGGTTTTCGATATTTTTGTCTACTTCCTCATATATATCGTCTATAAATTGTTGCAAATACTTCTATTGCTTTTCATACGCCATTCTAAAATGAATGATCTATTTATAAAATATTGTAAAAATAAACTGTTATAACTTACTTTATAAATTCGCTAGCACTCACTTCTCTTCTTGCCATTATTACAACATGAAACACGCTTATTATAGTCACAAAAATATTAACAACTTGTAAGCACAGTTAAATGAGCACTGAAAGCAAACAAACAAAAATACCAAGCGATATTTTCTGAACGTACGAGCGAAATTGAAATTGACCGAAGGTACCTGGTAGCACGGGTATAGACTACCGTATCAGATATTTGAGTATAGACACAACGTTCAAATAATCTTGCACAAATAAGCTCTGAATTCCGTGAATTCAATAGATTTCGGTACTGTTGTTTTTAGCGAATACATTATTGTGGGCCAATAAAGCACATATTTAATAATTTTCATATGCAGTATATTTTCGGTAGAATTAATCAATACCTTATATATCTTATATAGATTTTAACTATTAATAACTATTCTTGTGCAGAGAAAGATTAATTGTAGCATATTCTCTATTAATAATAAAGCCCTGTAGTCATCAACGAAACAGTATTTTCTTTGCCATCAAATTAATGAGAGCTATTTCAGGAGGCAAATTCGTCCTCTCGTCTTTGCCATTGTCGTTCAATAACAATAAGTGTTGTCCCTGGCTCCCTCTCGTTTACCTTCTTGGAACGTGTCGTCATTTTGGCTGCGACAGAAGAGGCACAGAACATACACCGACACTATAGACTCGCGCGGGAAGGTGCTTGATTACATGTCTTGAATACTAAGCAACGCAATCGAATCTATCACGCCACCTTTACGACACAAAATTAAATTAGCTACCGACCCCGTACTGTCATATATCGCTTGCCAATTTCCTGCTCCACTCACTCTTTCCGGACAAACTCGTTTATAATGTGATGTATTACTTGTTTGGATAAAGGGGAATCCCCTTCGCATATCCCTTATTTTTGTTAATTTGCGAAGTAAATATTTGAGAAACATTCTATACTTAATTTTATGCTAGATTTCGTCGATTATAAGGAAGTCGATATGAAACAACAAGAGTTAACAGACTTTTTTCAACATAAAAATTATTACTCCTAACTTATACAAAATGAAATGGCGGAAATTTATTTTCGGAGATGAAGTATTTTAAAAATGAGATGAATTTTTTCGACAAAGAACAAGCAAAAAAATTTTTTATGGACTTTAATAATTTAAAATATTTTTGTCTTTTATCTTTTGCTTGCTTGTACTTTTTTATATTCGAATTCAACTTCTGGTATCGTAACTGTATAAAAGAAAATACAGATTATAAATTTGGTTTAACATTCTTCATGTAGGTATTAAAGTATTTTTTATTTTATGAATTATTTATACAACGCAATTGTGTATAATTATACTGTTGTTTTTAGCCTTCAGTAATGGAGAAGACACCTTAAGAAGAAGATACTGTTGTTATTTTGTATTATTTTACTTATACTTATACTGAGGTATATATTTTTCTTCCTTTTGTGTTTTTTTATTTTATCGTGACACTGTTAAAATGTGGGTTTTCTTAAATTCCCAATTGGACTGACAAAATCAAATTGTTTACTAGTTTGTTTTCTAGTACTGTGCTTACTAAAAGTCTTTTCGTTCTTTCTTTTACTAAAAGTACTGTCTTTTCATTATCTTTGATATTTTTGGTAATAGACTTATTGGTTTGTATGTGCTATCTTTTGTGGTTTATTTTCTTCATTTGGCGGTAATAATGATCAGCGCGTATTTCTATTGGATCGGAAAATGACAAGGCAAAGAACAAGAGGAGCCTCAAAAAATCTTCCCCTCTCATTGTTTTTTCTTAGGATATATTGAGAAGACCAGAGGGACTTGAAACAAAAAATGATTTTAATTTTTTATAATTATTTATGTAGACCATTTGCAATTTAATAGTTATTTATTGTACAAGACGATAAAATTGTACTTTATCTTCGAGAGCGTTTTTTAGCGTCGAGACGTCAGTCGAGACGCTAATTATGCTTGAGAAGATAATGCGATTTTATCGTCGTGTGCAATACAACATTTTTTTTCTATAGCAAGACTTTAAGTTCAGGTGAAAAATAGAATTTCAAAGAAAATTGTAATTTTTCGAACAAAAATCGCAATTGTGTTGCTCCGTTGCTAGGGATATGCTCTGTCAACAAATGTCAAACAAATGTTACGTTTTGGTTTTTACGGAGAATATTGTTGTTTTCGTACGAAGTGAATAAATACGAAATGGACGGAAAAGAATTGGCGCAAAAAAAGAAAAACCTGCCATCAGATGTAGAAAATGCAGCGTTGAAAGCAGAAAGTTTATTGTTGACACAAAAATCTAGGATGATGTATGAGAAAGAATACCAGTCTTTTAAAAAGTGGAAAAGCATTAAGAATATCAATGGAGTGAGTGAAAAAATACTTCTGGCATATTTTTCTGAAAAGTCGAAGAAAGCGATGCCATCGTCATTATGGTCGTATTATTCGATGCTGAAGCGTACGTTGTTGGTGAATAAAAATTGTGACATTTCTAAATTCAGCAAGTTAACCACCTTACTAAAAAACCTCAGTGGAGGATACAAAGCTAAAAGTCCAGAATCCTGGAGTCAGATGACATTATTAAATTTCTGACAGAAGCTCCTGAGGACGTCTATTTGTTGATGAAGTTTATTGCTATTTTTGGTGTGCATGGAGCGACTAGGTCCGATGAATTGTACAAGTTAGAAGTGTTTAACGTGGACGACAGAAAATCGGTGATAATCCTTTTTTTATCTGTTACTAAAACCAAGCAGGAAAGGTCGTTTTGTATTACTGACAAGAAAAGTGGACTGAGTTTCTTGGAAATTGTGAGAAAGTATATTGCCTTGCGCCCCAAAAACGTACCTCACAGTAAGTTTTTTGTAAATTACCGACAGCAAAAGTGCACTACTCAACCGGTGGGGATTAACACTTTATTTAATATCCCCAAGAAGATTGCAGATTTTTTGAAACTTGCAAATTCAGAAATGTACACGGGGCATTGTTTCCGTCGTTCTTCAGCTATTATGTTCGCAAATTCTGGAGCTGATCTAGTAAAAGTTAAACGTTTAGGTGGATGGAAATCGTCATCTGTTGCAAAATCTTACATTGAAGAGTCAATAAGCAATAAGATTGCTGTATCCAAGTGTATACTTGGCGGACCAGAAAATCAATCCAGTACCTCGAATCAATTGTTTAAGCAAACGAGTACAAGTTGTGATGCTCCAAAAATAGATATTTCTAATAACGTTAATTGTAAAATTTCAGTTGTTTTTAATCCTTAATGTGTTTGCATATGTAAATTTTATTGAATAAACAAAAGTTAAAACATTTTATCTACTCTTGCTGTTAAAGTGTCACTTTATCTACCCTTGTGGTTAAAGTGATACTTTATTTACTCAAAACAGTTGTTATAGCAACACTTTAACATTAGCTATGGAAAAAAGATAATATGTAGTATAAGTAAATTGTGTTTTATTTAGCTAATCTTGTCATAATTTTCCATGCTACCAAAATGTAATTACTTAAAATGTTTAGATTTACTTAAATAAAATGGTGTAAAGTATCTCACCGCTCCCTAGGTAAGGGAGTGTTGAGACAGGTTATAGGAATCATTGTGACATTATAAGCTTTTGGGAAATGTTTGTTATTTATTAAACAAACAAAAACATAAGAAAATTTACAACGCAAAGTGTTCATTAATTAATAATCAATAACGGAAACTGTATTTCAATTAATAAAAAAATGCAAAAAAACAAAATTTTGATAATAGCGGAAGTCCAAGTCAAATGTCAGTGACAATTTAACTCTTTCTCTTCCACCTATATTGTTTGGATATCGTTATTTCAAAATAATATCTTGTTTAATAACTAAAGGAATGTCTTTCATTGGTGGATAAATAAATTTCCAGGTGGCTTTGTGACGACGTAAAAATTTAATTTCATATTCATAATCTGCCCTTGTTTGTACGGATCCACATAATGCACAGTTAAAGTCTTTGTCCAATTTAACTATAACGAAGTCTCACACTTGGAGGATCTTGACATCTGAGCTTTAATTTGAAGAGTTTCTCTTTCGTAGCTTTCAACATCTGAAATATTCTCGCTGCTTGCGTCTAACTCTTTTTGTTCCTCTACATCACTCGAAGAAGATTCTGGTGGACTTGCAAGTTTTTCGTAAAGATTTCTGTTTGTCTGAAAAAAGATTTTCATGCACCAATGAAACAACCTTTTGATCTTTTTAGCATTTTCTTCAGCCTTTTTAGTGCTTTTTTCTGGTGGGTCGGTAAGAATCCTTATAGAATCCCGTTTTCGCTTTGTAATATGCTTCCGTGGACCTGTCTTCGGAAGCAGTCGCAAAATTTCTGGACTAAAAAAATTTTGTTTAGTGTTGACATTACATATTGTATAGGCTTTTAACGTTAAAGGTTTTCACTCTAAAATCTTCACGGTGTTTAAAATTTCTTTTTGTATGTCGGTTTTCGGTAAAGATAAAGCATCTCTTAGAATTGATGATTCCAGTGGTCGATCGGTCACTTCGCTAGACATAAAATCAATTTCAGTAAACACATCACAATTGAATATAGTGGCACAACTCAAAAGTGCCGGTATTGCATAGAATGATAAGATCTTGTCACAAGAATGTCGACCCAATTTCGACTGCCACTGCACAGCTAAAATAAAAAGGGTCAGTACTGCGAGAAACAATTTATCTCAACCGACAACATGTCATAGCGACACTAATGACGTCAAGCGGACATTTTGGTATTATTATTGTACCAGTTTGGCTGGTCATAAATAGGGCTTTTTTAAGCCCTATGGTGGTGTTAACTTAATTTGGCAATTATTGAGTTAAGCCACTATTGCATACAGCCGATGAAATAATCTAACCTAAAATTCTTGTTAAACTTCTAATTTATCAGATAATCAGGATCCACTCGAATTTTTACTTACTACAACGTTATCACAAAATTAAGATTTACTTTTGGCGTAACTTTTGCACGTATACTAACAAAAGTGTTCTGCTAATCATTGTCGCCGTTACGCTGGCAGAGCAGTGAGAGACTTGATTAAAGTTATTAACCAGTAACCAACAGATAGTACTGTTTACCCAATTTTAAGAAATAAATGTAGTGTCTCATTCCTCCTTTGTTTTAAGTCTCCCTAGTCTCCCTTTGCTAAAGACTTATAAATTTTTTTGGTTGCTTATGAATTCTTTGAGTATATTATAATAGGCTTAATAAAAGTAAAATACAGTAGTTCTTTTCTAACTATAACTGCAAGACGTGCTTTAGTTTTTATATTTTTTTGTCATATGTCGCATAGAAAATACACACAAAATACTTTTAAAAATATTAGTATACACCAGATACCACAGATAAAGACGAAATATAAGAAAAAAAGGCAAAAACTACTTAAATGAGTTAATTAATCAAGACTAATGCTAAGTAAAATTTACGACTATTATATGGAAAATGAGTCAATACTCACAATCTTATGTAGTTTTTATATAATAAAGTTGGTGAATTTTGGGCTACCGATTTCAAGACTTACAATATTTGTCCCATCATCAGGCCCAGTACATTATTTTTATATGTATTAAAAACTTAAAGCTAAAACAACATAAAACAAGCAATAAACAACTGAAACACAATAAATAACACTAAATTTATTTAATCTTAAACCTGCTGTTAGTTATTTTATTTATTTTTAGTAATAAACAGTAACTTTAACAGTAATAACAGTTTTTTAAGTTTGACTTTATCCTCGAGGCAATAGTTATTTTTACATGAGAAACAGCAACAAGCAATATCGAAGCTGAAAAATGAATTACATCGCTTCATATCTGTGAATATCTACATTACCAACAACTACTGTATAGGGTTTCTAATTTCTAATTTAAATACGGATTTATTCAACCCCTTTCGCATCATAAGATACACTAACCCGCATTACATTCACACACGCTATAATATTTTGACTGCACGATTCGCCGTTAAGGGGGCCCTCCATTAGCATTTCCAATCAGCTGTCTTTACCGAAGCATTTGACAGTTCGCAGTGTTGAGAATATTATTTTAATTCAAATTTTCTCATTTACATAATTCCTACTTCGTTCATTTGCACATTTTCCGGAGCACTGTGTAATGGTGATGAGTCTAAAGAGGTTTATATTTAGGAAATATTAGATTTGTGTCAGGATAACGTGATCAAATGTTTGCAGAACGAATTGTGTTAAATATTTCGGGTTCACTTTACTGCCCGCTAGAGACAAACTGAGTTGTGGTTACGTAGTTTGTGTAAATACGGGAATTGTTGACTTTTGTCAATTAACAAAATAAACTGAATAAGTCCTTTAAAAACCTTCATGTTTTTTCGGAAAAATCCAATAAAAGCAGAAATTACTGATAAAATGTGTAGGTATTTGAGTATAAGTAAAGATTAATTATTAAAATAAAATTATTGTTATATAAAAACTTTTCAAAAATTAAGTATAATATTAAAATTACATAAAATTGATTATTCTTAGAGGTTTTATCTGCTTTTATCTAAAGTGATTACAACTTTTACCTATTGCTTTATTATAGTTTTTTTTTGTATAACCAAGTTTATTCCTTCTACCTGATGTATCATAGTATTAATATGAAACACAAAACTCAACTCAATTTTTTTGGTGCGTAGTTTCGTAGATTCGATTTTTCGAGCATACAGGTTGAAAACCTGTCAGCTAACTTATTATTAACACTTTAATTGTTTAAATGATTGTATCTACCAAACTATAATATTTATATAATAATATAAGTGTATCCATAAACTAATCTGCTACATATGGACAATAAAAGTCAGAGAATTGAAAAGTAGAAATCATACTTCCTAAGTTTTATATGCAGTTTTATTCATAGATTATATTCCATACCTCTTTTACCAACTAATTTCAATAAAGAATTAAACATTGTTTAACAAATTGCAGTTAACAATCGTTATGATCCGTCTATTATAAATAAACTTTAACACAAAAGAGAGCTCAGACTCCTCAAACAATTAGCCTTTCACGCAATTTTCAATATTTATGTCTTTTACCGTTTTATTATACCAAATTATCCACAAGAATCAAACAAATCATCTTTACCTCTTTTGACAACTTCAAAATTTCATTTACAATATAATTAGTAACAGTTTAACCAATACAAAGGACCCCATATATAACATGAATCGCAGTAGTGAATACAAACTCTCTTGTTCAAATTGCGATGCTAACTGTATTGGTAGAACTTATAGATATTTATCCTCCAGATCCTCCGAGCACTCCAAGAGAGATTCCACATCTGCCTTTTCACACCATTTAAAATTCAATAAACATCAACTCAAGATTTCTGAAGGTTTTATACGAAGAGTTAGAGATCATTGAAGACATGAAGAACAGTCTCAATTGTGTCCACAGACATACTTCTATCCACCGTTATTTTGTTTCAATTCATCGACAGTAAGTTGTTTTTTTAATCTTTATACTTTCTTAATTTTACTCAATAATCTTACTATTTACATATTTATTACTTCATCATTTCCTTCTATTTTCACTATATTCCAGTACCTCATTAACTACAATTAATTTATCCAGATCATCTTATTCTCAACTGTAATAACTCCAATCGTTTTCTCCTGCTACTATACCGACACTCTTCTTTATCTTAATTTCTTGAATATAAAATCATTACACCAAATAATAGAACAATTTCTTTTTTTTTTTCATCATAATTTGATATCACCTTTATACTTTTTACTGACACACCTTCACTTTAGGAATCATTAAGTGTGTCCCATTTTAAAGTAAGATATTAAAACTATGAATATTACGCAGTGGTGAAGGAAAGTATTCGACAGGTAAGAATAAAATAACGTTGTTAAGCAGTACAAGACCCACAAAGGATTATAGCGTCATCAAAAAAAGAAAAAGAAGGTAATGAAAGTTCTGTTTATTTTCAGTACACCATTTTAAAGATATACATTCAAAACCTATTGGTAGGTTACTAATTCTTTTGATAACTAAAAAGCATACCCAAAAGATATACAGTTGAACCTCGATTATCCGTTAGGGAACCGGACCGGAAGGGTATAACGGATAATAGAAAACACGGTTAACAGAACATTAAAAAAGATAAAACTTCATAGTATAACTCTCAGATTTTATTCGTATGTTTAATTTGAGACTATAAGAGGGATTTATGTTAGTACAGTCGAATCAATTTGATTTAAAATATTCTGAAATATTTGTTTTGTCAGTTGCATCATCAACATCGCCACCGGCAAAGTCTGTGTCAGCTTCTGAATCAGTTTCGTCCGCCTCTGTTGCCATTTCAACGATTTCATCATCTCTCAGCAAACGATAGCCGTTTGCGTCCTCATCAGAAATTAACCATTCGTTATGTCATCTTTAGTAATGAAAACAAAACAGTTGATTCAGCCATAACTTCATTTAGTACCGCATCACGCTCGGTACATCGACATTTTCATCTTGAATTGATTCAGGCCATAATTTATTCCACACTCTTTTCAGTGTTACTTTCGAAACATCAACTCAAGCATCCACAGCATTGTCGACTACGTGTTTTGGACTGTATGCTTTCCAGTATTCTGGCAAAGAATATTCCTCTTTCATAAACAGGTTTTGAATAATTTTTTTTCTGTATCTTCAGGCAGAGAAGAGCACATAATATTTCCATCGTCACTTGCAGTATCGCGGCTTTAGGATGGGCAGGTGCATTGTTCAAAATGAGAATCGCCTTTGGAGGCAAATTTTTTGCTTGCAAGTATTGTCGAACGTCCGGTGTAAAAACCTAAAAAACAAGACGTTAGAAAAATATGTAAACAAATTTTGGTAGTACATACCTTTTTGAACCAGTCAGCGAATATTTATGCCCTTGAAACAATGTGGTTTTTTGATATACCAATCAATAATAAAGGAAGGCGATGGTCACCACTTGCATTTGAACACATTATTGCTGTGATTCGTTGCTTTTGCGCTTTAAATCAGGATGCATATTTTTAAGACAGTGCAGCGAGTGTTTTCGTTGGCAATGCCTTGTAGTTTAAACCAGTTTCATTCGCATTGAACACTTGATCGCGTGTCAAACCATATTCCTCGATCATAGCTTGAAACCTTTGTTTTATGCTCGTCAACGACTTCAATTCTTGCGACACAAAATTTTTCAAATTTAATTTTCAGTTCCCGTATACCGTGGCGATTTTTGAACTTTTCCAACCAACTGCCGCTTTCTTTGAATAAAGAATCGCCATTCAATTTCATGTTGAAAAACAACAGTTTTTCGGCAACAATTGGTCCAGACAAAGGAACACCTTCGCTTCTTTTTTAAACGAAGCACCAATACAGAGCCGTGTCGAGTGATTCATTTGTGGATTTTTTCATTGTCTTACGATGTTTCACCCGACCATCCAACGATTCCATTTGCAAAGCATACTTTTCAATTCCTTCAGAATTTGAAATTTAAATTTCAGATTTAAATCATTGATTGTTGTTCTCGGAACATCATAATTTTTGCTCAATGCGCCAGCAAAAATGCCTTTATTTAGTTCTGCAATAATTGCTATTTTTTTTCCAATTGACAAAACATCAACTTGACAAAAATTTTCTTTTTGATGCTCCAGAGGTGGAAGGCTCTATTTTCACAAAACTTGATTGATCAGACGACTAAGTGACACAATCAATGTTCGAGCTTCATCACCCAGCTCTTTGAGTCAACTTCTGGACATAGGCCTTCCTCATTTTTGTCCATTGTGCTCTATCTTGAGCACTTTTCATCCAATTTCTTGACATTTTCTTGAGATCGTCAGTTCAACGAGTAGGGGGTCTTCCTCTACTTCTTTTGTTTAACCTCGAACTTCCCTTAAGCAATCTCTTCGTCCACCTTTCATTACCGATTAGGGCGACGTGTCCGGCCCAGTTTCATTTTAGTGTGGCAATAGGGATGTTCACAAATTTTTAAATATAGTTAAATTCAATTTAATTCAATAGATTATAAAATATATAAAAATATAGTAAACATGAAATTGTTTAAAAATATATATTTTTTAAGACAAATCAATTCTTAATTTTAATTTTGATGGAGGCTAGAAAAACGGCTCCTCGCAGCGAGGCTACGGTGTGTGACGTCAGCAGTCGTATCGACAACTTGTTGTGTATACGTATTTACGAAGTGTAACCAGTTCTTTAAGTATTTATACAGTGATCATGAAGCCAAATAAGTGGTGTTTGTTACAAAGAGAGAGAAAAACTAGAAAAGGCAGTTATTATGCAAGTTAGAAAAAAAATAAATGCAAATATCTGTACCTCGGAAGGAATCAACACTATGTTCATTTTTAAAACTTTACAGGAGAGCAGTTTTAAACTTTTTTTCACCAAAAAGTATTATTGCTGCAGCTCTTTATTAAGATATTGAAATAATATTTTACTAGAACATTCTGTTTAATGTTATTTACATAATACATTTGTTATAATTAAAAACAAATTTGTTCCTGTGTTTTTTAACCCTTTTAACGGACATGGTGTTGTATCCATCTAATAAAGTTATTGTACTGTAAGAATTAGTATGGGGTATTCAATAACAACTACAATTCTATTTGACTTTTACTGACAAAATTTATTTAACCATACAATTTACCTTTACAAATACAAATATGTATGTAAAAATGGCATTTTAGGTACAAACTACTCAGTCATCCACATGTAAGTCTCCTTCTGGATAGTCACTATTAGTATTACTAGTAAGTATGCTTTAAGCTTTGATAAAAATCATGGCAAAATGTAGGAACATTTGACAGTAATGCCAATAGATCGTTATACTTTTGTTGTGATATAAGTATTGGACTTTGTGATACCAGCTGCAAATCTTTTGGCAATGTAAGGTGTCGCCTTCGAAACCTAACAAGGTCAATTTCCTGGTTTTCGTCATGAAAATTACTTTTTAAAAACATAGTTCCAATGCTGTTTTGTTTAACTTGCAGTTAAACACAGTTTGACAGAAGAACTTGTTTGTTAATGTCTCTTTTCTATTAATCAAAGGCGGATTTTAAGATGTTTTGACATCATACAAAGACCTTAAATTTTTAAATTCTTCTAGTTCCATATTATGTGCGGTATATTTCATTGAGGTTTATCTGACTAACGGCTGCCAATCCCAGGGCGTGTAAATAGAAATGTTAAGTTTTTTCTCTTTCGCTCTATCAGCGCATGGACAGTGTCCGCCTCCATGTGGGTATTACTCTTTAGTAGAAACTTCTGGATGATAATTTTTACTTTTTGAAACAAATATTAATGCTAACATTTTTATTCTGGCCGTAACATTTGTAAGACCGTAGTATGATTTCTTCTATGTTACTGTCAGGAATGACGGTATCTGCCCATTTTAGTAATGCAGATCTTATTTTACTTCCACTACGAATAGTTTATCAGAACTTTTCTCTATATCAGACTGATCTTCGTTATCACAACTCAAGGCAGCTCTAATAATATGCTCTTCTTTTAAAACATCATTGCTTGGTGTATTATTTTTTGATTCTGAAATTAAACAAGGCGTATAATATTGGTTGTAAAAGATTTAATAATATTGCTAGTCTAAGGTTGGTATCAAATCACTACATTATCCTTTTGAGGTTATGTTTTTTAATAATTTAAAAATAATGAGCAAAAAGGTAGCTTACCTGTAAATGCAGTAGAAGAATTCGCAGAACTTTTTAGTAGGTACTTCAAGAATCTTTCTCCTACGAGAATTATGGTTCATTGTTCTTATTATTAGTAACAAACCACTGTAAACACACCATAAATAGCAAAAGTATTATGATAGCAAAAGTCCACATGGTGTTTTATCCCTCTAAGTAAAAATGGACTTGGTGTTCTTTTAAAGGTCACTTTCTCTATCAGCAAATGGTTTAGGACCTAGTGCTCTATTCCTTTAAATAAAGTTATAAAAGTTAATTATTAGTCTGTAAAATTGTCAAAATTGAAAAAATGGACATAGTGCTGTAGAATATCCCTCCGAGGTACAGATATAAAAACCTGTGGTTTGACTTTTTTATGTGAATATGGTGTTAAATTGTTGGGAACTGTAATAAAAATCTTCTCAGAATTGTTTTTAAATGTATTTAGACGCCCAGGAACAAAACACCACTTAATTGGCTTCATTATCAGTGATTAAATATTTAAAGAACTGGTTACACTTCGTAAATACGTACACAAAACAAGTTGTCGATACGACTGCTGACGTCATACACCGTAGCCTCGCTGCGAGGAGCCGTTTTTCTAGCCTCCATCAGAATTGAAATTAAGAATTGATTTATCTTAAGAAATATATATTTTTAAACAATTTTATGTTTGCTATGTTTTTATATATGTTATAACCTATTGAATTTAACAATATTTAAAAATTAGTTAACATCCCTATTCGGGAAATTAAATCGATAACTCCTGTTCTTCGTCTTAAGTCTTCATTTATAACTCGGTCACGAAGCGATATACTCAGCATTGAGCTTTCAATTTTCCTCTGAGCTATTTGCAGCGTTTTAAAAGTTGTAGCTGTCGGTGTCAAAGTTTCGACACCATAGGTCATCACAGGAAACATACATTAGTCAAATCTTTTACGTTTTAAAAAATTGGTATATTGCTTTTAAATACGTCTTTGAGTTTTCCATAGGCTGCTCATACTAGGTTTATTCTTCTTCGTAGTTCGCATGTTTGGTTGTCTCTTGTGATCTTTATTCTATGTCCAAGGTATATATATTTTTTTACCAGCTCTAATTCGTGGTATTCAATATTAATATTTCCGCTAGGTACTAGGTTTGTCATGAATTTTATTTTGGAGATGTTTATTTTAAAACCCACACTGGCACACACTAACTGAAGTTCATGTAGCATTGTATATCTCTCCTTGATATTGTCTGAGAACAAAACTATTTATTATGCTCAGGCCTTTTTCTTCCCATTTAAGTTTTTTACAAGTATATTCTATTACTGCAGTAAACAGTTTAGGCGATAAGGTATCACCCTGTCTGACTCCTCTGCCGATTGAGATATGATCTGTGTTTTTATGTAGTTTCACATACATAGTTTTTCTTGCACATGTATTGTAAATTATTCTTATAGTTTGCTAACAGTGATTTTGCTAGTAAATGCTTTTTAGCATGCTAGGGTCTTTCAGTGAAAATCAGAATAAATAAGAGTTCGCCAAAATATACGTTTCTGTTTCCTATATAATACTGTATACCAACTATATAATATTGCCTTTTACTCAACTTAATTTATCAAACAAACTTTATACGAAAAAAATTATAAATCCACAGGCTTATCCATTTTACTACTACTACCAAACAATTAGTTTGGATACAAACGAGGATGTGGAATTTTAGATGCTCTAGCTACACTTGTAACGGACATACAGAGTAACTTTTCTAGAAATAACTATTTGCCTACCTTATCTCTAGATTTAGAAGGTGTTTATGACAGTGTGTTTACATATTTACCTTGATTAAAAGACAAAATGGTCAATCAATTTTAAATACCCACAACTCTGGCACAAACCATAATAAATTTCTACACCAATAGACGCTTAAACGTTAGAAACTATAAAAATGAATTTCATGGACCACATTATAACAGTTGGGGATTACCTCAGGGATCAGTTTTAAGCTTTCTTCTTTTTAATCTGTATACTGCTGATTTTCATATCCTTAATATACCAAGTATCACTTAAAAAATAATCCAATATACTGATGACTTCTTAGTCTATACAGAAAGGACTAAGTATGAATACTACCTTACAATCTTACGAAATTTACATGAACATTTCTCAAACTGGTTTTGTGAAAATGGTTTTAATTTATCCACTAATAAATTAAACGTGTTTATTTTTTCACGACATAATATTCCTAACATAAATATTATTTTATTAAATGATCAAACTTTAAATTTCTGTAAGTCAATAAAATATCGAGGTATGTTTCTAGATCAAAAGTTAACATGGAAATTACACATCGAGTATATGCTTGTCAAAATCAATAAAGCTCTCAATTTTTTAAAATCAATTTCTAAAACTTGGTGAGGTGCTGACGTAGAAACCGTAGAGTCAGATCCATTCTGGACTATGGATGTATACTTTATGGATCAGCAAGTAAACCAATTTCAAATAAAATTGATGTATTTCAATGGACTGTTCTAAGTACCTGTATGGAAGCAATGAAGTCTACTCCAATAGCTCCATTGCATGTTGAAGCTTAAGAACCTCCGGTAAATTTAGACGAGATTATCTAAGTGAAAAATTTGTAGTGGAAATTTTATATATCAACAATTCCTTATATTCTGGCATAAGCTCACTAAATACAGATGATTTAACAAACAGTTACTGGACTCATAAAAATTCACCAACCTTTAGAGCTATGTGTAACAATAAGAATTCCAACAGTATTAGCAACCTTAATATTAACGACTATTTCGCATTTTTTTAATGAAGCTGACATACACATACCAACATATTATAATACTTCATTATTAGATTCATACGTCTTAAATTCTTATATAAAAAAAATGGCCCAAGGCAACTGTAATCTATACAAATGCATCCAAAACATCGAAAGGAACCGGATGTTCTACATTCCATCCAAGTCAACAGAAAAAATGTTCAATCAACCTCTCAATTGCTCCATTTTTAGTGCTGAAGCACTTGCAATTCTTGAAGCCTTGATATATTTTGATAGTTTAAACAATAATGCAGTTTTAATAATATCCGATTCATTGTCAGTCTTATTAGCTCTCAAAAATACAAAGTTGCCCAATTATAATTCTAAAAACATTTAAACGATTGAGATTTGGCCAATCTTGTTATCCTGTTCATTTTACACCAATCAAAATATACAATTCTTTTCATTTCTTACATCAAACTTATGTGAAACTTGTCAAGAACAAGGAGATCTTAACCACATCTTTTTTAAGTGTTACAAATATCTTCAGCATTCAGGAACTCTATTAAAAAACTTGCAAACTCTGCAAATATTTTCTCCATATCAAATAAATAACCTATTGGCTACTAATAATAAAAAAGTCTATGATTGTCTGAGTAAATTTATACATAGTGCAAATGTGTGTCTGTAGTCAATCTTAGCTAAGCTCGTTAACTTTTGTTTTAACCCAATTGTTATTTACCTTTCTCTCCGTGACTTATTGCTAGTAATGTCTTAAACAAATGTCCTGATGGGTCCCTGGATGAGAAGTGAGTATCGCTGTTTTTCCTGATATAATTTTCTCTTTTTGTTTGATTAAGTTATAGGGATTTTAGGAGGTTTTTTTTTACTCGGATACGGATACACTTTTTGCACTAGCAATTATTAGTATAGATATACACTTTTTTATTTTCTTTAGTAGCAATTATATTAGAATATTAATATTAGTAATTTTTCATTTATTATTTCTTAACATGTAATTGGCTAAATAGCTAAGTGTTAAAGCCACAAAAAAAAACATCAAAGATTGCAAATAAACAATCCTTCCTATATACCAAAATTAATTTAATCGACACCTTTGCAGCATTTTTTTAAAACAATGTCAAAAGTTTTGTTAATAATTGAGTAGTATTTTGCATTTAAGAACTGTAGACAAATGAAAAATACATACTAAACACTTATTTTTCTGGTCTGTTGTGGAAGATATAGTTACCAATCAATTTTCTATATTACTTAGTAGAATTTTAGTTTATTGATATACCGATTATTTAAATATAAGATTGTATTTACCATTTGTTTTACTTAAATATCGAGTATCTATTCTAAAACATGTCAATTTATCGAACGCCACTGGTATGTAGACGAGCAAGTTCTAAGTTTCCGTCGGACCGCAAAATCAAATGAATGAATGATAAGGTTGATCTAAGTACTAGCGGAAAACTAGTCTTCAGGAAGCAATTGGGCGCTTTCGGCCCACATCAAATGTAATTTTGAAGTAAGTTAATGTCCTGGATATAATAGATATAAATCGTTTTATTTCAGCCACAATGTCTGCGCTGCCAAGCCTTGTCTGATTTCTTTAGACCAGTCAAGGGTGTTTACAATAATAATGAAAATTAAAACCTTTTAAAATAGTTAATTTATTGAACACACCACATCGTTTAAGAATCTCGTTGAGTTATTTTATTCAAACGCGTTAAATGGTAGTATTATAGAGTATAATGTATTTTAAACATTTCAAAGGCCGCAAACTAGATGACTCTCAATAAAATATATACCTTTGGTAAAACCAAAATAAGGCACTAGATAGTAAATCACTTATTGTTATCATTAACTAACTAGATCACTCATAGTAAAATAAGTGCGATTTGCCCGCCTAGTCTGCTTGGCTATCGAATGATCAGATCATCACAAAGTAATACAATCTTTATAGTTCAAATAATTAGAAATCTGTAGTTACATATAATTAGAGTTTTTGATAGTTAAATCTTTTGACAAAATAAATTCACAGCGGATCCAAATTTTTTTCTTCTATGAACGCCGTCTCTTTTCTACGTGGGTGGTACACACACAAACATACACACACCCACACTCACACGCACACATACATATATACATATATATATATATATATATATATATATATATATATATATATATATATATATGTATTGGATGATTTAGTTTCTGACCGTTTGGGTCTTTTGGATTTTCAGGTCCCTTTTATTAAACGGTATGTTGATGACTTATTATTAGCATTACCCCCAGACAAGATTCAGGCCATCTTGTCTTTGTTCAATGAGTTTGATCCTCATTTACAGTTCACTGTTGAACTAGAGGACTCTAACACAAATAGTATTCTCTTCTTGGAAATGCATGTCATTAGAATGATAGATAACACCTTAACTACAAGTTGGTACAGGAAACCAATGGCCTCTAATAGGTTTCTCAACTACCACTCTTGTCCATTTAAATATAAATTAAACTTAATTAAAGCTTTAAGCTGCAGGCTAAATAGACTGACACATCCGGTTAATCGAAGGGAATCCCTTTAATTGCTTAAAAAAATTCTGATTGAGAATTCCTATCCATCTTCCCTTATCAATAAATACCTCTTCTTACAAAGCTATTGTTTTTCTTTAAATGACATACCCAATGGTGACCAACTTAGAATAATATCAAATAATTCCATTAATAACACTGTTCTGCCTAATACTGTACTTGGGACTCTAACTACCCATTATTCATCTGTACCTTATTTTCCTCAAGTTACTGAGAAGCTCGTTAAACTGTACAAACACAATAACGTACCTGTTAAAATTGCAGTTAAGAATGCTAAGACTGTCAGGAATTTGTTTTCTAAAACTAAAACAGCTTTGTCCCTTCTGGAACAAGTTAATGTAATCTATCATATACCTTGTGCTGAGTGTGACTCATGTTACATCGGTTAGACAGGGAGATCACTGAGAGGGCGTCTTACGACACACCGCAGTGATATCAACTTATCTAAGCAAACTTGTGCTCTTGCCCAGCATGCTATTAACTCTAAGCACAATGTGAACTTTGATGGAGTTAAAATTCTTGGCACTGAACGCAATTTCGTCAAAAGACAGTTTTTGGAAATGTGTTCAATACTAAAACACCCAATACTCTCAATAAGAGAACCGACATTAGTAACTTGAGCCAAATTTATCATGCATTAATTCTACAGAATTAGGCTCCATATGTTATTTACTTTGAATTTTTTCTTCTTTTAATTAACTTGAATTTATTAATTTACAATTTTATTAAATATTTTGTCAATATCACATTTACATATATTAAGTAATTCTTTTTGTTGGTTGACTTGTTTAATAAAATCTTTTTATTGAAACTGATTCATAGAATATTTTTCATTCACAGTTCCAAATGCTATGAACCTTGGACTGTGGAAGTTAAATCAATCTTCACCTGTTGGCTGGCTAACCAGTCACAACGTAGATATTATAATATATGATATTTTGGATTGACCTCGCTTGCTTTGTTTTTGAGTTTTTGAACCAATCACTGGGGGGAAAATGGTGTTTTTAACCACCTTTTCCTTTCATTTTTTGGCTTTTTGACTTATAATGACAAGTTGTCATATTCCTGTTAGTTAATATACTTGTTATATATTTTCATAAAATATAAAATTGTACATGTTGTATACCGAACTTCCCTACTCGCAAAAATGGACTCTCCCAACAGTCAGGCGTTTTAGATTAAAATAAACAAAACATATAATGTATAATTATTGACCACTGTTACATGATACACTTTATATTAAAAGTTTTTATTGCAAAATATGCGAAACTAAAAATACCAGTCGACTTTCGTCGATTGGTATCAAACGCGTAAAGATCGTACAAACGTTCTTTTTAACACCCTCGCATTTATTAATTATACAATTTAATCCATTTGGCTATTCCACCCTGCAAACGAAGCAAAGTAATAGAAACTATAAAAAAGAATGCTGAAAGCTAAATAAAGATAAACTACGTTAGAGTAAAACTTTGATATTATTAGGTATTATCTAAGGTATTATAATATTAGGTAGCTATTATACATAAATATAAAGGCTACAATTTACTAAAAAAATAATCGAATCAACCTAGCTTCTAATAATGACGAAAGTGACTGAAATACTATATTTCTTTGTGTGAGTTCTTAATAATAAATAGGGTGAAAGGGTAACTCGCTGTTCGGTTAGCATTTATTTTTTGCAGTGTTTTACGTTGCAAGTTAAAGACGAAAAGCGCGCTTGAGATAAAATAATGGTTTCATGGTAGATTTCTTTCAAGAATACAAAATCATTCGTTTCACTCCTTCCTCTGTAAACATTTCTACTAAATATTTATAGATGTTTTGTGCTTGTTGGAAACGACCTGTAAAAATAATGGTTTGGTTGTATTTTACTTTGTGTTTTCGCTTCAAATAAGAGCAGAAATTTTGTATCCATGTCTGAAACTCACGAAAGGAAAATAATATAGCAACAACAACAGCACCAAACAAACAATAAGTATTATTATTTATTTTAAAAATAAAATTTCTCGTGAAATGGTATAGATATTTCATCTTTCTTATTTTTTTGGTCGTCGATTTATTTAAAAGCATTAATTTAAATTTAAATCTAAATTTAATTTAATCCAAACGATTTAGCGTATATACTTAAACAATTTTTAAATGGAGGTGATTAATAAGCAACATCGCACTTAAAGCAACATAATCATATTCCACTTGATGGCGTTGTAACGTAGTCTGTAAATAATTATTTTTATAATTATTATTGTCTTACGACGAGGGAGATTTCGTTTATTCAGAGCAACTGCATACTTTAAGTTGCTCTGATGAGACCTAATGATGTTGAAATACGTATAAGCGGCTTGCAGATGCCCTGAATCAAAATTAAATCTAATACCGTCTTTCTGCAAAATTTTATTGTTATTATAGAGTAATTAATACAGTACTTCAAAAAAGAGAAAACTTTGCAAAATACTTAGTTTTTCATTAGACTAAACAATCTGAAATAACATACGATCTCGTCGTTACACTTCATTCTCTATTTATAGAATTGCTTTGTGCTGTAAATGTTATATTTTTGTTTTTTTTAACTCGATTTGAAAGTTTCCTTGCTTTTATTTATTTTATACTCCATATAAATTAAAATGAAGTAAGCTAAACTATTGGTCTCCAAGAGACCAAGAGGCGAGGAGTGATCTGTGGAGATCTGTGGCAGACCACAGAAGAGATAAGCAGATGATATCAAACAAGTCACAGGCAAGCAGTGAATGAGAATTGCCAACAGTAGAACTAAATGGAAGCAAATGGAAGATACCTATGTCTAGCAGTGGACGAATACAGGCTGAAGAAGAAGAAGAAAAAAAAGCTAAACTATTACCATGTAAATGCGTGTATATAGTAGTGCATTTTTATTATTTTAGGTAATTTTTAAAATATGAAATGAGGAGTGCACTAACTACTAAAGAGTTAATAGCTTTATTAGAAGAAGACTCAGATTGTGAAAATGATGACTCACTTGATATGGTTTATGTGCCGCTGGAATCGGATGAAGTTTCCGATGGAGAAGACATTGATAATCGCTGGTCTAGAGGACTTTAATTATTACACAATGATTATTTCTAACAGTTCCACTAATCCATCTCATGGCACAAAATGAAAAATCACTAACACTATTCAAGAAAAGTTTAACACAGTTATTGAGCGGAACGCAGGTGAAAAGACTTGAACATTGTCTTAATAGACATTAATATTTAGAACTATCTAAAACATTTATTTTTAATATTTATCTTTTTGACATCGTGGTTTTAAGGGGTATATTGGCATTAAAACACCACGCCTGCCAGACGGGTTGGTGAGTTTTCTCAGTATCACAGCCGGTTAAATCAACTTGATTGCCGCTTGAGACTTTGTAGTACTGCACCTGTAAAGAATTCTATTCCTCAGCCATGGGCCACTAATAATACGGCTACTGACTTGTGTCATATCCTCAGTTGTTCCGCGGGTACTTATTTGGCCAAGCTTTATTCGTACGTGTCCTGCATATCTACAAGAACTTCCCTATCAGTCATTGGGGCGTGCCGTGTCGGAATTGAGGACTCCCCTGCCTAGAATGTCTTGCGCAGAGTGCTTAAGGACCCCTATTTAGTTCAGAGTCCCTCCTTCACGCAAGCTGAGGCTGGCACGGGAATTGCATAAATTGAAGGCCAAGAGCAGACAAAGGTACTAGAAGAAGACAACCTACATGTTAGGCTGACAAAATTAGGCGTATTACCAAAAATTGGAAACAAAGAGCACAAAATCGTAAAGAATGGAAGAGTTTAAGGGAGGCCGATGTCCAGCAGTGGACGAAATAAATGAATGCTGGATAATAATAAAATATTTTACGTTTGTCACTTAATTCCATAATAAGAAACCGTCAATGTACTTTGATTTAAATAAATTATTAAATAAATATTGTAAATTTAAGGATTCGTGTACATTTGCAAAATTATCAAAATAATTTGAGAATTAAAAAAAAATCCACAAGGAAAATAATTCCTGTAGCTGGCTGTATACCACGTATAACAAAAGAGGTTAGTCTTTGTATGTGGGTATATTTTATTTCATAAAAACCCTTAAAAGGGCAACATTACAAGCACGAACGTTTTCGGAACAACTGTTCCATCATCAGGTTAAAATACAGGTTACCATGCCTGAGCCACCAAAATATTTGGGTAAAAACCCTTTAAAATGTAATGTGTTACCAAAGATTGTACATGTTGCTAATTATATTATATGATGTTTAATATTTTAATTAGATTTTACTTCAGGTAACATACACCCATGCTTAAGTGAGTTCCAGTGTCCGGAGAGTAAACCTCTTCAAACGGACTACGGTTGGCTACTTGGTTACTTGGCTACTTGGTACTATGTTGCCAACCGTAGTCCGTTTGAAGAGGTTTACTCTCCGGACACTGGAACTCACTTAAGCATGGGTGTATGTTACCTGAAGTAAAATCTAATTAAAATATTAAACATCATATAATATAATTAGCAACATGTACAATCTTTGGTAACACATTACATTTTAAAGGGTTTTTACCCAAATATTTTGGTGGCTCAGGCATGGTAACCTGTATTTTAACCTGATGATGGAACAGTTGTTCCGAAAACGTTCGTGCTTGTAATGTTGCCCTTTTAAGGGTTTTTATGAAATAAAATATACCCACATACAAAGACTAACCTCTTTTAATTTGAGAATTGTTAGTACTGTACCTATCAATAGATTTGGTTCAAAAAACTAGAATAGGTAATGACATGTAATGATAAATTAAGTTTATCAGGCTGTCCATGTTCTTTTTTTGTAACTAGTCTATATCACTAAGAAAGCACGATTATAGAGTTATTGAGTGTCAAGAGCAGTGAGACTCGTCCAGAGTATATACCCCCCTAGTAAGGTAACTCCCATAGAAAGTTTTGGGACAGAGTTTTTAGCGCCAAATACGGACGGGCCGAAACTAATTTCATTTGGCGGCAAATTCAGAAAATATGCTCTGAATTTTAGGCGCCAAAATTTAAAAAGTATGCTTTTAATGGAAAGTAAATATAGTCATAAAATAAGAAATAAAAACTTATATGTCAAAAAATATATTCTCTCTGTCCAAAAATACAGTTTACAGTTACACATTTTTATATATAAATGTATAACATAATATCTGATACAGAGAGAGTATATATTATGGCATATGACAGTTTTTATTTAATATTTTATGATTATATCTGTTTTCCATTACATTAACAAACCAAAGTCCGAAAAATAACAAAATAAAACACAGACATCCTGACACTTGTTTGTGCCAAGTATTGGCTCCAAATCTCCTCATCCTCCTCATTTTTTGAGCGCTTGTTAAGGTGTGGGTGGAGACACTCTAAATATTGTTAGCTTGCTGTCTCTATTGGCTGCAATTCTGTACTAGATGGACAACTTCATGAAGGGATTTTTCCACCAATCTTCATTTAATCTTTCCATCGTGTTGGAGATCTTTCTTTTGATATACAAATATAGATACCTCTATATTTATTAGTAATGGTTTGTTCTGAAGTGTGTGTGTGTGTTTGTTGTGTTATGAAGTTTCATACCTTCTAAAATACTCTGCCTTAAAGTACCATCTGTAGATAATAAAGTGTAAACTCTAGCATTACTGCGATCTTGCTCTTCAGGATCATCACAAATTAGCATCAAATTAGCATGTAACTTCATGTAAGTATTGCTCAGAAGTAGAAGATTCATGAAAATCTAAAATAATGAAATTTTATTAAAATTAAGAATGTATGACTTGTTTTTATAAAATAGGGTCAATTTTAGGACTGCAATTATAAGAGATAAGAGTTTTTTTTATAAAATAAGGCAACTTTTAGGAATGCAGTGATAAGAGTTAAGAGTTTTAATGATTTTAAAATATATATAGTATATAAATAGACTTCGGCAAATATGCAGATAAAAATGTAGAAAATATGCGCATAAATATGCACGTGTTTACCCGAAAATATGCAAATATTTTACAAAATATGCATACAAATAAATAAAAAAATCGTAAAATAGTAACAATTTTATTTAAAAAAAAGTGTACATAACTAAATATTTCCTACTATTCATTAAGATTTACATTTATTTTAAGTAACTACATCATTTTTAAGTATGAATAAAATTATTTAGAATTATGGTAACAATAAATGATCAAGTGGTGTTCAAAATTTTCTAACAAAAACTTGTGGCTTCTGTCTGAGTACATATATTTATATATGGAAAAACTTCGTTCAACATCAACTGATGTAAGGGGAGCATTTTTCAAACTAACCAAAACATTTGTTTCTAAATCAATTGTTTCCGAAATATTTCCAGCTAGAACACTGACTACTTCAGAAAGAATATGGTAACCTTTATTTTATTCCATAGTAGCTTCAATTTTTTTTAAAATATCTTTTCCAATATTACCTCTAACGTTCCGACAACATGACGCAAATTCTTTTATTAATGCTGTACTGAAAAATATTTTTAAATTTTGTCCTGCTTTCACCATATAAGGAGCAGCATCCAATAAAATAAGCAGTAATTTATTAGAAGGAATAGTTGTTGGAAGAAAAAAAGTTGCTAATGTTTCTTGTATAAAACGCGAAATTGTTAAAGCATTTGTTTTCTCAAGTTGCTGGTATGAAATAAGATGAGATTTTGGTAAGGTATCTTCTTTAAGAACACCAATCAATAAATGAGCAATATACTTTCCTGAGGAATCAGTGGTTTCGTCTACAGATATGTAAAAATAATTATCTGCAATTTCTTCCTCAATATTAATTAACACCGACGAGTATAGCCCGTTCACATTATTTCTTCTTAGAGACCGATCACTTGGAACATTAAGTTTGCAATATTTTTTTAGAAACGAACTAAAATTTACATTTGCTAATTTTGAAAGCGGTATGTTTGCAGACACTAATGCGCGACACAAGTCTTCATTAAAAGTTTCTTGCTCATCTAATTTTTTTGAAGTAGATTGGAAACATTTAGCCATTGAAGTTTGATGTTTTCCTCCTATTTTTCCTTTTTTTGCAATGTGTGAAGCAGTTCTCACATGTTGGTCTATCTGAAATTTCTTCTCACATGCTATCTATAAATAAAAATAAAAACCTTTATTTTAACCCAACCTTTAAAATATAAAAATATACAAGGTGTTTTTGGTTAATCAAATAACTGGTTTGGAAAAAAAACACTCGCTAAGTGTTTTAAATGCAGTATTAATCCCCAAATTAGTTTTTGTTACTAACCATTAGTACATCATATAACTTATTTTAAAATTCAACAAAAGTTTTTTTTTTGTTAATTCAATTACAATAAAAATAATTGTGTTTTAGAATAGCTGACTTCATAAAAAAAGTAAAGGTGAAAAATTTTTCTAAATACACACCATTGTATTGTACCATGGACAATTTTTTCTCACTAAAGGAAGCTATTTTTCATTTAAAAACAACCTACGAGTACTAAATTTCAAGTAAATACGTTTATTGGTTTTAAAGTTATTGTTGTTATTAACTAAAAGAATTTAATTTTTTTTAATTTTAACACCCTGTATCTCGAAAAGTAAATAAGTTTGACCCCTCATTAACTATATCGTTTTGTTCAATTTTTCGAGAAGTATCTACAGTCAAACGTTGTAAGTGTCATTTGGAAACACCCTGTATGTATGAAATATTAGATATTTAATAGAAAATATTAGATACTTACAATTTTGCCACAGACTGAACAGTAGATTTTTCCCATATCCATAGACAGCTCTTTATAAGGTTTATTCCAAGTTGAAGCACTGTTTGTTTTAGGCATTATAAAATCACAATCTTCCTTTTTGTTACGCACAACGAGTGTTTACGCTTTGAATATCAAAACAAAAATGATTTACAAATCTGAGCATCAAATTAGAAATGTTTAGGTACCTAATTCAATAAACTGGGAGATTTTGGAAAATCCCTAAATTAGGAACAAAACTATTAGCCGTTTACCTGCTGTTAACATACAATAAATTGTAGATAGATTTGGGGATTAGATCATAAAATGCAAATGAGCGAACCCTTAGCGATTATCCAATAACTGAATGCCTCAGTGACCGAGACTTTCTAAGAATGTTGAGGGCTACTTAAATTGATCTTCTTTGAAATTGTAAATGTTTTGTACTTGTAGAGATTACGTACTTAGATCATTTCTTGATTAAAATGACTACAAAATTTTATACAAGAATTGAAATAAATTGGTATGTTTAAAAATTTTCAAATACAGTATAAAAATCTGAACTTTTATGCACTTTATGCAAACTTTTATACAAATATGCCAAAATATGAAATATTTGCATAAAATATGCACAATATGCAAAATATGCAATATGCATATTTGCCGAAGTCTATATATAAATATAACACTAATGTTGGTTAAGATTTAAAGGTAATTTAAGTACAAAAACAAAATAGTATTGAGTTTGTATTTACTAACAAAAGTTTGGTATAATTAGGTGCTGTTCTTACCTGGTGCTTGTAAAAATAAACTCCTAATCCTCAGAGTGTTTAATAGCCATTTGTCCAACTTTAACTTTCACCCATTAACAAAAAATATTCTTTTGGTTGGGAATACTATACCATTGGTAATGTACCTTCTTCTCTTTTAGCAATGTTTATTAGATATATAAAAATTGATGTATACTTTTTTTATCGCCTTTTTCTAAAATTTGGAATATGATGTTTTATAACGCCATTTCCAACTTGCAAAGGCGTGGATTGGTGGATTACAATGTTGCCACTAACGGTACTGCACTAACACATTTTTTTTGGTGGATACTCATAATTCTTTAGAAATACGCTGTTATAAATTTAAGTGTTGATTTTAGTAGAACTTAGTAGATTTAGTAGTAGTATAATCATTATTTGGGTAAATTTGCAAAACTAGTGAAACCATGGCAACAGCACTTACATCAACGTCATAAGTCTTTTGCTATGTCATACCCCCCACCTAACGTGACTAGTAGCGCCGTCGCCATTACGAACGGATGGGCCCATGCAAATCACTCTCCCCACCCGTCCTATTCCACTTGCGCTACTATTGGGTATGTATTGTGGACTCGTCTATAGTCTAGAGGAGACGACAGTCAAGAGAGATTTTTCTGTTGCATTGTCCAAAAATGTCTGTATTTCTAGAGAGTGGAGATTAAAGGTATGAGTAGAAATTATTACTAAGGGTTGGATTAAGTAATGGGTTTCAAATTAAGATTAGGAATTATACGAATTGATTCCACGAAAACTATACTATTGGTTTTTGCATAAAGTCACTAATATGATCGTTCGTAAATAATTAGATTTGAAATATTTAAATTATTCATTAATTGCGTCTAATAATATACACAATACTTTATTTTATCTGATCGAATCGTGCTTGTGCATTTAAAAATATTTAATTTTACTACAAATTGATTTAAAAAAATAACCATTTTACTTTTTAGTTTAAAAAGCTTTATTTTATCACGACTGTTATCACTATCGTGATAAAATAAAGATTAATTATAATAAGAATATAATAAATTAGAAAATAACCTTGTTTCAAGAAAATAATTATATTATTTTCTTGGAAAAAATATCAGTCCATTAAAAGGGGACCACTGAATAAATAAATAAAATCAAGCTCACTTGCAAACCAACACAAATAAAAGCGCATTGTTTACTTTTACTATTCAAACCGCTACAATTCTTAAAGGACAAATACGGTTACCACTAAACTCGGAAAGTTGTTTTGAATAGAACTACCTCCAAACATTGTTAAGTTTGCCTTTAGCGGTTCGTAAATAGTAGAAACTAGTGGACGCTGTGTGTCAAACTAATTCTTAAGAAACGGTTAAAGTAACACAATTTCAAATCCATACATTTGCAATAGCTTTTCAATTGATTTTAAGCAAACGAATAAATTTGTATAGGTATCTATAAAAGAATAATCATCGTAATACTTAGTAGTCTTGTTCTTTTGATGCCTATTCGTTTTGAATTTAACCATATTCTCAGGTTTTGTAATCATGATATTCTTCTTTTCCCAATTTCTCGCCATCCGAATACTTTGCATTGAAGGATTTTTTTCAGTAATCTGTATTTAGTGCCGTTTCTCATGATATGTCAGAGATATTCTAACTTTCTCCTTTTAATGGTATACATTACCTCTCTTTCCCCATTCTTCGAAGTACATTCTTGTTGGTTATCTTGTCCGTCCATGATATCGTTAGGATTCTTCTGTATAGCCACATCTCGAAGGCTTCAAGTTTTTTCTCCATTGCTTCAGTGAGTGTCTAGGCTTCAACTTCGTAGTATAATATCGAGAAGATATAACATCGTAGGAGCCTTACTTTTATTTGCAGATTAACCCATTATAACCCAAGCTATTTTTTTTGTAATTTATTAAAAAACTAATATATTTTTATTAAAAATGTATAATAATAGACAAATTAACAATTGTTTAACCGAAAAACTTATAACAAAACAAAAAAATATGTGTTACATAAATGTAACGCTAGGTCATTACGGTACCGTAACTAAAATAAAATAAGTTCTTAAGAAACATAATGAAATTTATATTATAACTAGAATGTCTTTTGTTGTTAGGTCTAAATATTAAAAGGTGATTGTTTTCATCGTACTTTAGATTGTCTGAGATTCTATTAAGCGGACACTAAATTTCGAAGAACTGGGTCTTCCTCCATGCTTTGAAGCATTTGTATATTTTTGAAGATATGACTGAGCAATACATCTTCTGAAATCTAATTGGGAAATCTTGGGGTAGTGGTGCTTGTAGAGTATCCAGCTGTTACTAATACTTGCATCAATAAGCAATCTGAAGATACACCACCACCACTTCTTTGAACGGATTCCAATTCTATATGTATAGATGTTTTGGTCCAATAAATCCGTTCCTCAAATATAATTGTTATATTTGGCAATGATTTGCGGTATTGGAATTTTTTACGTGTGTGTTTGTATTGTGTTAACACATACCCCTGAGAAATCACTTAATGAAAAAAAAAAGAACAAAAGAGGGCACTGAATAAAAAAACTAAAACCTATATAAAGGTGAATTAAAATCGTTAAGAAAGGGAAAAACGTGAAGGTACCATCGAAAAGCAGACATATTTCAGAAGAAAGTGATATAAGTCAGAGTGAAGAGAAAGTCAAATATAAAGAGGATTCCTCAGACATGGAAATGGATGAAGAAACTTTTATGCTGGATCAAGAGTCGAATATTCCAATACCAGAAGGAAAATTTGTGCTCATACGGTTCCCCGGTAGAATACACGATGTTGCAAAAGTTACAGGTAACAATATAGCAGATTAGCAGTTACAGGTAGCAATTGAAGGGGTGGCTGCAATAACCAGGCAGCTCCACTTTTTTACGAAAATGAGATTTTCAGTGACTTACTCTTAACAAAAATCGGCCGATCGTTCCCTGCAACAAACGGGTATCTCTTAATAACGGCACATAACTGGCAACGATATTTGGAGCTACCTTGCTTTCGGTTTGTAGCAAGAACCGGGCAGCTCCTGGAGCTGCCTGGTTCTTGCACTTAACTGTTGACAAAATAATATAATAGAAAAGATATAAAAATATGCATGGAATATAAAAAATAAGTTTGATTCCTTCATGTATTTGTTTAGTTTCTATTGAATTTTATGTAATAATACAATAATTTTAATATTATTCTATTTCTAAACAGTTTGTAATACGGTCCTGTTCATTTTCCCATGCGCCGCCGTGAACTAGTTACTTACTCGTTTAGTCGGGCAAGCGCAGGTGCTCGTTGTGTTTTAGTTTAGTTCAGATCGACGTGTTGTTATACATAGATACACACTTTTCTTACGATTCGTAGTGAATAAAATTTAGTATTATTTATATTTGAAATGGCAAGTGAACTCAGTTCAAGTGAAAGTGAACCGTTTCAAGATTCGTCATCGGATTTCATTCCTGATTCCGAATCAAGTGAGGAGAATGCTGTAAACGAAGTTGCTGCAAGCAATGTTGCCACTACGTCTGGACTGGTTGAAAATAAAAAATCGAAAAAGAGGAGCAGGGAGCCGAATATGTGGAAGCGAAACCAGAGAAAATTAAGAAGATCTAAAGGTGAAGAGTACATTAATGTTAAAGGAAACATAGTGGAAAGACGAAGTAGAGGAGGTCCATGCCAGTGAGGGTTCAAATGTTTTGAAGGCATAAGCGAAGAAACTCTTGATAACATTTTCACGTCTTTTTATGAAATAGGTGATAAAGAGCAACAAGATATCTATTTAGGTAAGGATAAAATTATTGGCGCCTGAAAGCACGTATTAGTTATATATCGTTTCATAGGTTCTTGGGTATGCAGATTTCGGTTCCGAGGTTTATTTGATATTTAAACAAATAAATGACGATTCCAATAGCCTTCCATACCTGTTGGTACGGACGGCAAATAATGATTTTTACGAAATATTGATTTTCTGTTCTTTTTTTCAGGTGGTTTAATACAGACGAGAAACGTTGACAGAAGGCGACCGAAAGGAGGTGGTAGAGTTCCAAGAGGCCAAACGTTTTTATATAAAATAAAGAGAGGCATATTTGAGAAAAAAGTGTGTAAAACGGCATTTATGAACATTCACGCAATAACGAAAAGCAGGGTGGAGAGAATAGCGACTCATATGGCTTCACAGATAGTAGGTCCGAAAGACATGCGAGGGCGCCATGAAACTAGACCAAATAAAATCCCAGATCAAATTATCAAGTCCATTGAGGATCATATAAATAGCTTTCCAAGAAGAAAAAGCCATTATAGCAGAAATGATAACCTAAACAGAAGATATCTTTCATCCGAACTGAATTTAAGGCTTATGCACAGATTGTATTTAAAAAAAATATGAACCAGAACAGCATAATCTATTAGACACACCAGAGTTTAAGCCAAATTTTCATACACATATTATCGGCGTGTATTTGTGGAAAATTTTAATTTAACCTTTGGCCACCCTAGAACAGATACTTGCAAAACTTGCGACATCCTTGACAATAAAATAAAATGTGCCAAAGATGATGAAACTCAAAACACATTGAAGGTGGAAAAAAAAGTGCACCTGACTAAAGCTGATACTTTCTATAAAGATTTAACAGAGAAAACTGCTTTGGCTAAGGAAGATCCCAGAGTTGAAGTCATGTCATTTGATTTTGAACAAAACATGCCCCTGCCACATGTTCCTTCTGGTGACGTGTTCTACAAGCGCCAGTTGTGGTTTTATCCATTTTGTATCCATAAGGGCAGCGTTTCGAAGAGTTAAGAGTTAAACTAAAATACTCATGTTTTACTGTGTACTGAATACGGTCTCAATGTGCCTCGCGTAAGGTACACAATGAGACAATTTTCATGAAAAAAAGACGCTTGTTCATAATTTGCGTTAGGTTTTTTTTTTAGTTTTAATCTATTGTGTTGTTGGCGTAAATAGGCATCTAAACCGTGGTTAAGTAATTAAATTTAATTTTTGAAATTTCCGAGTTCTATTTGACGAAATATGATTTTTGTCTCACTGTGGACCACCCTCCTATAGAGTAAATCGATCACAATTTTTAATATAAGCGTGGATCAGTTAATACGAGGAAATAATAATTTTAGATCACGATTTATAAACAAAAAAAAAATAAAAACGTGTGTGGCAGTCCAGTGGGACTATCGGTAGAAGTTATACTTCTATAAACGCGTTCGTCGTTACAAATTTATATGGGAGTCAATCTGCACAATCATTATATATGTAATGCTATAGGTAAGGGAGAGCAGAAAGAGAAAAAGAATTAGGTATATAGGTATATGGTGCATCGTTTGCTGTAGATAAACATTTGACCTGTAATAGGAGTATAGTAAGTAAATGACGGATTGAATCAATATTTTAATGAAAATATATATTTTTATTTTCATATATGTGTAAAAGGAGTTGAATGCAAAAAAATTTTTTAGACATACTCTGCAGTAAAATTTATTGTTAATTTTGTTATCAAAATATTGTGTATTATTATAAAAATACAATACAATACACTTCCACATAATTCAATATTATAATACAATAGAAATTAAAATGCAACATTCATAAGTATTTAAAAATGACAATATTCATAACTTACGCATATGTTTAATTTACCATGATAATATTATTAATTAAAAAATAATAATGTTAATAAATATTAAATATGTTTACAAAAGGAACATTTTTATTCTCGAGAGAGAAAGAGACAGAAAATATATCTTCTGTCTCTCTCTTACCTATATCTTACATATGTAATGATTTTGCCGATTCATTCAATATATATATATATATATATATATATATATATATATATATATATATATATATATATATATATATATATATATATATATATATATATATATATATCGCACCCTCAGTGCAAGACTGCAGTAACTCAAAATTTTATGAAAATGAAGTAATCATGGAATTCGATTGTAAACATGCATATCTATCCCCTGTAAAACTTTAGTAACTTTCAAATGCTTAACCGGCTAAATATTACAACAACAACAGTTTACCTATTTTGCGTTTTTGTACATAAGTTCCGTGCAAAACTGTTGTAACTCTAATGTAACAGAGTTACAACAGTTTTGCACGGAACATTGCAATGGTTTCGATAACAAGCAATGAAAACCACGAAAAAAGTGAGATATTTGTCATATTTGTTATTTTAATATGTATATCTGTGGTGTTTAATATTAATATACAGTGTGTCTACGTAATCCATTAACGGTCGAGACAATAAACAAAGATTAACGAGACCAATCTATTCATGTAAGTTTTATGTCCTTTGTGTATCATTATATTTTCCATAAAATGTTTGCGATGTCGTTTGACCATTTATTTATTAGATTGGATTAAAAACACATAAATTAAGACTAATTATTTACAGCCAAAAAGTATTTTTTTTATGAAAGGAAAAACAGTTATCTTAAAACTTGTGTATTAACAATACTGACAGGTTAAAAATATCTATTCTCAGAAAACTTGTTCTATAAAAACTAAATCCCAAACTATATTAAATTTTCACGTAACCTTCCGGGGTGATCGTCATCATATTATTGTCCCCACGTAATTCCCAACTTTTACTAAGGTAGTAAATTCCAATACTTTTGTTAATCACTTTACTCAAGGTAGCCTGATTTGCATATTTTTATTATAGTCCTTTTGTTTTGAATTTAAATAAAAATATTCAAAGTTTTACAAATAATGTTTCTACCTTGTTATGGCATTGTCATTACAAAGCGAAGGATTTGTGGCTATCAGAAACATGTGCAGAAATAAAAATATTAAATTGCCGCTAACAATAAGCCGTTTTATTAGGTATAATACCTATTTATTCTAGTTAGCTATCTGATTTCTTGGATTCTATTAAATGTAAAGTTTATTACCATACTAAACCACGATTGCTGTTGGGGATTATTTTTTCTTTACTTACCCGATGATCTATTGGAATTTATTAAACGTAGATACTTAACCCCGGGAATTACTTTCCCTTTACCTACCAGGTGATTTCTGTGAATACATTAAATGTAATGTTTAGTACTATTCCTATCGTTGTTGGAGATTATTTTCTCTTTACCTACCCTATTAACTCATTAGAAACAAGTTCTCAGGGAAGAAGTACGAGTAGGTACATTTTAGTAGTGTAGTTTTTAATATAATCTGTTATTAGCCCTTGCAAGTGATAGATGCAGAATTAACGATTTCGAAAATGTCAAAATTTAATAGTTCCAGAACATTGAGGATTTTATCCCTGTGTGCGCAGACAAGTGAGGATAGCAACGACATGCAGAGTAAGTTGAATTTAAATTAATCGTTGTATAATAATCTATTTATCTACTCTTGTTTTTAAATTCAATGGTGAGAATTTCTACGGCTAGTGTAAACTGAACGAAATAGGGGCGTTCAAAAAAATACTTCTGATTTAAGCAAAATGATTAAAAGTACATAGAAGACACAATGTATTAGAGAAACAATAATACTAAAGTTTATTTAGCAAAATAATTTTATATTCGAAACCGCACGATAACAATATTACTACTTATTTACAGAGATTGTTTCATTGTAGAAAGTGTGTCTACACTTTTTACAATTTTTTCCGTGCAAAAGTGTTGTAACTTTGAAATTCCTAATTTTTTTAGCATTAATATTATTTTATTTAAATTTTTATTTTTCGTTAATGTAATATAGGCTAAAAAGCATGCAAAATAATAATTAAATGTTAATTTTTCTTCAAACTTGTGTCTTATTTCATCGATATTAGCACGAAAATAAACAAAATCGTCTTTATCTCGAAACTTACTTATTCTGACTTACTGCAGTCTTGCACTGAGGGTGCGATATATATATATATATATATATATATATATATATATATATATATATATATATATATATATATATATATATATATATATATATATATATATATATATATTGTTATGTTTCTTCTTTCATCGCTGTGTCTTTCATTCTCATTTTCCTCTATTTGTGTATGATTTACCTCTCTTCTGTTTTCTTTTGGTCTGTCATATCCGTTCCGGTTTCCACGATATTCCTGTTCATTTCGTCTATTGTAATTTCTGTTTTCAGGATATGCGCGTGTGTTATTTCTGTTGTGATTTTCTCGATATCTGTCCTCATTCCATAGCCGATTTCTGAAATCATCATTTCCTCTTCTGTTTTCCCTATTTTCGTTTTCCCTCCTGAGAATAAATTCTCGTCTAGTGTAATCCCTCCTAAAATTTTGTCCTCTCTCTCTGTATTCCTGAGTTTCTCGGTGTCTGTAATTTTCTTGTGACCTTCTTGCTCTTTTTTCCTGTATCCGTGATGCCCTTATTTGTAGGAATTGGCATAAACTATCGATGTCTTTGTAGTTTTGTAGGTTGATTTGATCTTCAATTGTGTCATCAAAGTGTCTTGCAATCAACTCTACTAATTGCTGGGATGAATAATTGTATTGCAGATGTTTTGCATTATTGTACATTTGCAATGCGTATGTTTTTTCTGATATACCCATCCTCTCATGGTATTTCCCATTTTGCAATTCCTTGTTTATCTGTAATTGCTCTGTCTTTCCCCAGAAAAAACTCCTGTTCTATGGACGATAACTTCTTTTCTCTCTGCTCCTCTTAGTTTAATTTCTGCCATTTGTTTTTCATTTTGCTTAAGTTTCCTTTCCATTTCTTTCCTGTCTTCTTGTAACGCCATTTTAAATTTTTTTCTAACTGTTTTAATTCCTTTTTCTGTACAGTCTTAATATCTTTCATTTTAGTTTCTATTTCTTCTCTCTGCATCTCTAGTTTCCCCTCTGTTTCTTCTCTGACTTTTTCTAAACAGACTTTTATCTCATTTTCATATTTGTGCAAACGCTTTTCCATTTTCCTATAATTTTCTTCTAATTTTTGTTCATAGTTTTCCAAACGCTGCTCTATATTTCTGTTATTTAGTTCTATTTAGTTCTATTGTTTGTTTTGTTTCATCCATTTTTAGTGATGATTCTTGTATTTGTTGTGTCTGTATTTGCATCATTGCTAATAATTTTTCCAGCATCCCTGTTTCTTTTCTTTCCTCCATTATTGTAGCATTTCCTTCATTATCCGATCCTTCATCAATAATTGTTTCCTCTTCTATCTTATCCTCTTTCCTTTCTTGCGTTTTGCTTTCACTCCTTGTGGTCGACATGTTCGTTAGATTATTTATCCCCGCCAAATATAAAGCTTTGAAATTTGTGCAATAATATCCCCGCCAAATATGAAATTCGAGTAATGTTGCAAAGACGAAAACTTTTCCTCTTATCCCAAATGCAATAAAATTTTAAAACTTTTTTCAGTTGTAAAAATCAATCAAATATCATAAATTATATCATGTAAAAATTTGTACCTAGAGAAATTTGAAATGTAATGTCATAAAAGCAAATATTATAAACTTTAACCATCGGCAAATAAATTTTCAATCTATCTGCGTTCTTTCTCTACCCGTTTAAATTTTAACTAGAAATACTCTCTACTTCCTTACACGTTGTTGGCCATTTATTATGATTGTTTATTTTGACTTTAATCTTATTTTATTGAGCCAATAAAAAAATATAACTTATTTGTTATCAAAAGTAAAATAAACTCCTTATATTACCTGTGTTCGATGGATTCAAAGATTTTCTAGTTGTCTTTTATCGGGATAGAGAAGAAAGATAAGAATAAAAAATATATTATATTACCAAAAATTTACGTTTCTTTATTTTATATGAACGAATAAAACAATTATCAATTTCTGTCGTTATCTTATCAATCAGCATACAAGAAAATAAATCAAATTTTTATAATAAGATTTTAAATCTACATACATTTATGTTAAGTGAAAACCAATTTTACTTTAATTTTTCTTTACTTGAAACAATAAACAACAAAACTTTAAACTTTTGATTAGCCTAACAAAACCTCAGTTCTTAAATTTTAATGCTAATGACCATGATGTCAAAACGATCCTTCACAGATATAAAATTCAATTGTACAAAACACTTACAGCTTATTTTCTTATTGAGTTGTATGTTGGAACATACCCAGAAAAGTCCAGTCTCCTCAACGATGTGATCTCTCCTCTTTGGCACCTCGACTCCTTCCTAACGTCTCTGCAAACCTCCTGCAGACTGCACAAAAACACCTGATTCACTTCTCCAAACTTAGCTACTTATTTATGACACAAGGACCTCCTTTTGTCAACTTGATGCCGTAAAACTACTTTCACATATACTTCATAAAATGCCCACGGTAGATACAAGGACCTTTTTTAATCTACTTGTTATCTCATTCTGCAAAACTATTCACTTCTTTTCACAATGCCGGTATCGAAACTCACGAACCACACTCTATCTTAAGACAAACGACTGTTTCTTTCGATGACCAAATTATAACTAACTTCTCCGGTCTCATGATCGGCTCACAAATTCCCATTTAAAAACGACCGTCCAATCAAAAGCTCAAATTGTGTTTACCATGATTTTGGAAAAGCCTAATTTCGGTTTCAGAGAAAAACTAAATAGCTTACTTTAAAATTGGTTTTGTCAATACACAATTTATACATATTTCAAAAGATTAGAATATGATCATTTACTACTCGATTATACAAACAATGAGAAGATTAACTTACAGGTAAAATGTCTTCTAATTCTAAGCAAAGGTTTTTTGATAATTTTGTTTGAAACGGAAAAAGGTCGTTTGCCAAACAAATTTCTATTCTTATCTACACTAAATCTTATCTTAAATTACTATATGCAATTTGTTTATATTAATATCTTAAAATTTTATTTCGATGGATTTTTTTATTTATTTTTCTTTGGTTGGGAAAGAAGAAACATAACAAAATATATATATATATACATATATATATATATATATATATATATATATATATATATATATATATATATATATATATATATATATATAATACACACAAATTTCCAACTTCGAACGCGCGTATAGAAGTATTCAAAAAGAAGTATAGAACTTCAAAAAGAAGTATAGAACTTCACGTTAGTTAATGCAAGATATTATTATTTAAAATATATTAAATACTATACCAACACATTTATCGGTAAATCTTGAAATATATCTGAACATCCAAAACACATTAGAAGGAAAAATTATTAGTTTTTAAAAAAGTTCCGTTCACCATAGCCAAAAACTCGACAAGTAAGTTGAGTTTTCATCCTGGGAAATATATAAGATTAGTAGCGAGATCAATTTCAAGAGAGGGAGCCATAAATATCGAGACGACGGCTAAAACTTCCGAAAAGAGCCATATTGCCTTCGTAATACAATAACAAATGAATAAATTCAAGTTTGGTAAAAAAAGTTTAATGGAATTCAGAAATAAAGAGAGCGGTTCTGTGAAATATTTGTCCCAGGACGGTATATGGAAAACTTTTGGTAGAGACCTGGAGAAGATGCGTGCAATTTAGTTGAGTGTCCCTTTGAACGTAGGCGGACGAATTGTTTCATTTCAAAAGATAAAAGCAATTTATGATTCTCTTTTGACAATATAGGTCAATGCTGAAAGATTTTTAATAAAATCGAAATACAAATAAAGATTTTCCCGATGCTATTCGAATAAACGAAAGCAATGGTTTTCTTATATTAGTTGGCTTTGGTATAATAGTTGCTTTATTTTTTTGTTTTCTAGTAGTAGTAATCTGTAGTTCACATAGTTACTACAATTCATATAAAGAAGTGGATATCAAAACTATTTTTTACACAGTAAGTATTATTTGTTTGAAAATTGTGTCAGATAATTTCTAAATATAAATGGTATAAGGTAAAAGAAATAATAAATTAGACTTACTTACAATCAATTTAATTTAACTATCAGACGACCGGTTTCGCTTTCTACAATATGCAAAGCATCTTCAGGTCACGATACAAAGTTAAATAATTGTACTATATTAATTGATGGTTGAAAGAACATGGTAAAAACTCATTGTCTCCAAGTAAGGGATGTAGTTCTTTTAAAATCCTCCCCTTTTTAAATTTAATGTCTGTTTCGTCCCCCCGTTTTTTAAGTGTTTTCTGTGTGTTTTCTGTGTGTCTTAAAGTGTCTCAATTTTAATTTTTAACTTTATATATTGGACTTTACAACAATTTGCCGCATATTGCAACATAACTTTATCAAATAAATTTAATAATTACAAGCAGATATAATTGCACACCCACACAATTTGTACATCTATTCTTATTCATTGTCTCACAACTGTCACCTTCCAAAACAAAATTAAAATCTCAATAAATAACACACATTTCATAAATATATCTCCAGAATAAATATAAATAACTTTAAAGAACTTAATGGTATAGAACATTACTTTCATCAAACAAATAATTCCATTTACCTATCTCTACTTCATTGGATAAAATCTGTCTCCTCAAGAACTTCCCCGTTTACTGTTAAACAATTACAATAGTTGACTTGAGTTCTCCAATCAATAATACAAGATAGTTTGAACCATGTTCTTTCAACCATCAATTAATAGAGTACCGGCATCATTTATTAACCTTTGTATCCTGACCCGAAGATGCTTTGCATATTGTAGAAAGCGAAACCGGTCATCTGATAGTTAAATTAAATTGATTGTGAGTAAGTCTAATTTATTATTTCTTTTACCTTTTGAAATGGACTCACACAAGCAACACATTCATGATTTGATTAATGGTATAGTTTGGTTCAAGATATAAGAAATTTTGCCTGAGGCTGGTGGGATGACCCAGTCGGCCGCAGTATTATAATAATAAACAACACCTATTGATGTTACTAATTCCTTAATTTTCTTTGCGGTGGGTAGCATTAGTTTTGGAACAGCTTACCAGGACCAGACTTTATATTATTTATAGAACTGACTCGTTACCTATCAGTGCAAATAAATTGTTAAAATTAAAATTTCTACACAATGCTTAATATTAAAAAAAAATTTGCTATACACGACTTAGTCATCTTTGCTTACGCATCTGATTTACTGATCTGAAATTAAGTTGCTTGAAATCAATTATTATTAACGATCACAAACAATTTTCATGTTCAACTTGATTACTTGAATTTTATTGACTTACAGTATTATCTGTTTTATGTCGTTTGCAGTTTAAATAAAATGGACTTTCGATAATGAACCTTTTTATCTTTAAATAAAAGAAAATTAAAAAATCATTAGCAAGTGTATTAGTTAAAGATAAAGTATACCTCTTACTATTATTCTATAGCTTTACACACTGTAATTCTCGTGCTAATAGGTATTTAGGTATAATTAGGTTTTAATAATTTATCTAGAAAATGTAATTTATGAAACATTACGAAAGGGAGCAAACATATTTAAGTTTGACATTTGTACATTCAGGCAGTTATTTTCCTGCATTTAGATCGGTGGTTAGGTCACGACTATTCTAGTAAAATGTAAGGAAGCTAGTCCTAAGTGTAAAATACGTTTACATTTATCTGTTGATGCTAAGGAAATTATTAGGAATGTTTATCAAACAGTAAAAGAAGATAATCTAAATCCAGAAGACGGTAAATTTCATAGCAAGGCAACATTTTGAATGACAATGATGCCATATACAACAGTGTGGAAAATTATTACAGATAGAATTCAACCTCGTAAAAAGCGGAGTGACTTTTCTACATATAAAGCAGTAAATGAAAAAGCCGCTGAGGTAATTAGAAAAGCAGTTTATAATTCCTATTCAAAGAACCTAGTTCCAACGCTTAGTATGTTCTACGATCAACTTATTAGACTATTTTATTAAGTATTCGGCTTCAACTTTATCAAAGTTTTTGAATCACATTGGTTTTTAATACAAGAAAATTAATGAGCGATCATCAATAATGGATTCCCCTTGACTTATTAACTGGAGAAACGAATACTTGAATGCTATATCTAAATATAGAGATGAAGAAAGACCGATATTTTATTTGGATGAAACATGGTTCGATACCCACGATACTGCTCAAAAAGGTTGGACAGACGACTCTGTTAAGTGTGCACTCAATTATAAAATTAATAGAGGTCAGACAAAAATTATTCTAAACATTGGATCCAAAAATGGCTGGCTTGGAGGAGAAAGTTTTTTACTATTGGCAAAAAACATTAAAGATTCAAAGCTGGATTACCATGAAAATATGACGAGTAACTTGTTTAAGGAATGGTTTGAAAAGAAAGTGTTGACAAATTTGCCTCCAAAATGTGTCATTGTAATGGATAACGCGACGTATCACAGCGAACAAATTAGAAAAATCCCCAGTGTAGGCTCGACGAAAAAACAAATATCGGATTTTTTGTATGAAAATGATTTGTACTTTGAAGAAACATATGCAAAAAACAAATGTTGGAAGTTCTTTACACAAAAGTATTTGAGAAACAGTTTGTTTCTGAAATACTTTTGTGCTGTTTCTCAAATACTTTTGTGTGAAGCCGAAACGAATAAGTAAACGTGATGGTCATATTATATTGCGATTACCTCCTTGTTACTGTGTTTGCAACACTATTACATTAATCTGGAGCCTATTTAAGGGAAATTTACGGCGAAACAACTGCTGTCCCAAATTTAGTAGCCAATCTGTATCACATGTTGTAGAAGAAATAAAAAAGATTTCTCCAACACTGTGGCAAAATTTCGCATATTATAAAAACGGAAGATCATTACAGAACATTAACCTCACATATTAAACCAATAATTATAACATTAGATGATGACGATTCTACTGAAGATGGCAGCGATAGTGACATATGAGTTGTAATTTGTAATTATTTTTAAAGTTATACCTATAACTACATGGATCTAAATACGTATTAAATATATGATAATATGATATTTAATTTTATATTTATTATTTCAACCCTATTAAAATATTATATATATTTAATATTTAAGTGTTAGATGCTTAAGTGTTACGTGTGGCCTGTTCTCCTGTACGGAATGGAAGCATGGACGTTAAAGGCCAGTTCCATTAACAAACTTAAAGTGTTCGAAATGTGGTGCCTGCGTCGAATGCTCAGAATATCATGGACGGACAGGGTCAGAAATGAGGAAGTACTCAGAAGAGCGGGCTTACAGGATAGGGAACTTTTTAATTATGTAAAAAGTAAGAAGACTGCATACTTGGGGCACATTATACGAGGAGAACGATACACTTTTCAGCAACTGATACTCGAAGGGAAAATAGAGGGTAGGAGAGGTCTCGGACGTAAAAAAATGTCATGGCTGCGCAATATTCGACAATGGACAGGAATCCACAGCTATGAAATGCTTCGCAATGCTGCTAAAAACAGAGTTATTTAATCCAGAATATTTAACATCTCACCTGACAAGACGATGTACGGTGGACGCCTACGCAGAAATGCATGGCACCTTAAGAAGAAGAAGAAAATATTATATGTACTTGAACTTTTTTGTTAATTTTAGCGACCCCTCTCCTGGAGGGTCTGTTGTTTGTTATTATAATACTAAATCGGTAGGGTGGTCCCACCAGCGTTAGGAAAAATTTCTTATAACTTAACGGAAACTATACTTTATTTTAAATAATCTACCGACCTCATCAGGTTTATTTTTAAATCCTCCTACCAAAGGAATGTGATAAACATTAATTTATGGTTTATCACAAGGCATTGGTTTTTAAACGTAACAATACGTGATCTCTTCTTTTATATCTACTTCTATATCTATATCTACTTGTATTTAAGGTTTTGTTAATTTGAAATGGACCTAGTTTTAGTTTGCCAATTTTTTTTTTTAATTTTTGTTATTTTTGCACCAAATGTTTATAGTTCTTCGGGAACAATAGAATGAGCTTTTCCAAAAACAAATATTCTATGCTATAGCCGGTTACGAAGTAATCTATTTTATTGTATTCATTTATACATTCGTCGGAAATTTTTGTCCATGCTATTAATCCTTGATTTAGTTTGTTTGCATCTTATATTTTTCAATAATGTTTTATTAAGTCTATGTTTAAGCCATTTCAAAATGGGCGGTCCAATTCTGTAAAGATTATTTGAATATTAAAATGTTTCATATATTATTTTTAAATATTTTGGAATTAATTCTAGAATACCCAATAGGGTGGGCCGATTTGTATACGAAATTCAAAAATATTTTAATTTCAGATTTTGCAATCCAAATAAACATGTGGAGTAGGAAAACAATTTTTTTTGTAAAAATAAATTTTTTCATATTTTGCAGTTTTGAACTGCCACAAGGTCACTAAAATTTTGAATTTAAAATTTTACTAGTGTTACAACTTGCATATCCGAAAATGTTATAATACATAGAATGAAACAAATTCTGTTAATTATTCATGTTTTTATTTTTAATATTTTAACTGCCACAACGTCATTTACATTAATATTAAAAAAAATCATTAAATCATTAAAAATAAATTTTATGCTTAACTTAAACAAACAAACAACTGTTCTTACAACTTATAATTTTTTTTGGCCTAAAAGAAGGCATAATTCGGTGTGATTCCAGTTTGGTTCTGATCAAACCATCTCTGCTATCAGCACCACAAACTTTTGCTGAAGCTTCTGTCACAAGTTTAATCATGCATTCAACTGCTTGGGTGTGAGACGGATATAACTTAAGCTCCGATAACAGTGCTGATGTCTCCGGATTAACCACAATTTCCTGTAAAGTTTCATTCGAACTTACAATTGTTAATGGTGGTTTAGTTAAGGGTACTGTACTCCAATTTATGATATCGATATAATCCATAGCGTTCATATTAAGCACAGGTGGTACCTCAAATGTTCGTAGTCGCTAGTTTATATTACTTGTTCGAGCTTTAAAAATACGGCGCACAGCAAGCTCTCTAATATGTTTCCTTGGATTTCTTAACATTCCAAGTAGCATATTTGCTGGATGTGCAAAAAAACTATTTCGCAATAGAACTGGATTCATTACATCCTTTAGGTGTTGTGGTAAATACCTAGATAACTTAATCATTTTCCAAAAATTAAAGGCTCCATGTAGGCAGGACGGTCTAGTTTTTATGTTGCATGGTGGGAATGCTGGTTTGGAAGTTTGTTGGCAATACTTCGCTCTGAGATTACAACACACATGTCAAGAAGATATTGTTGATCTGTACTTTAATCAGACCTATCCACATTCTCCTGTACATATGATTTAATTACACTGAACTTAACAACAGGTAGATTTTCACATCCAATGAGTGCTTGTCCTATAGGTTCGTTGAAGTGACGAGGTCCAGTTGTACTATCAAGGAAATTCATAAGGTGTCGCAAAGGTAATTCCTTACAGTGCAGCTGGCAAATATGCCACTGCAACGGGCGATTTAAATGTTTTTCTAATTGCACAATAACACCATGAAACTTTCCAACATTAACATTCGTCCCATCACACCGTATTACTCTTAAGACATCTGTTGTTCAATTTTTTCACATGCGAAAAATCATGTCATTTTTTCGCTGTATTACTAGCTACCATTCTACCACAATTTTACAATTATTTCCCGTTCTCCAACCCTTCCTACTCACATTTTAACCCCACTCCATTAGAAATACAGACAGTTGTAAGATAGAAAAGAAAGTCACACTCTCTTGCCTGTTGTCTCTCGATGATAACAGACACTCTCTCTTGACTGCTGACTGTTGCTAGAGACAGTCGTCCTCTCTTTCGTCTGCTGAGTCCTACTAGGCAGACGTATTATCTCTCTATCGCTACCTATCGCTTGGTACAGACTTACCACGCTTTTTCTCTACTCTAATTATCTCTCTCGCTTATAGTTACGCGAAAAATACCGCAAGTACTATTTTAAATCGTGTACAGACGCAAATGTGCTATATCTCGTGTGATCTAAGTGTTAGTACCGCGAAACACGTCTTCAGAAACCGGTAACCGGACAGTTTCCCCGTATGAAGAACAACCGCGACTGAAGCCTCTAAATACCGCGAGTGTGTGTATGTGCAGCAGAAGAATTGGTAAGACTTTGTATAAACTTTTTATTTGCTATAATCTGTATAACCTTTTACCACATATCCTAATTTATTTGAACCAGCCCTATGTAATACAGTCCTCATTAACTGAAATTATATTTATAATTTCACATATGTACACCCTTTTTGTACATCTGTGGATACGTCAGAGTCACCAAAATATTTTAAAATGCTTTTTAAAGCATTACCAGAACCAGGAGTAACATGCGCCAGATAACTCGACTCAGGCATTTTTAAGATTGTAATATGTTCTTCTCGAATTAACTTTCGACGATTATCTTCCATTTTTAACGTATTATCCTTGCGACCATCGAAAAAAAAGCCACGTAACTGTGAAGAATCGTCCATTTCAAGAAGGGCACATTTTTTTGTTCTAGCACGACGAATTTTGTTCTTATCTATAATGTTGCTATTATCTTCCACATTTATAATACCGACGTCTTATAGTACTGCTGAAGCGACTGCACCACCAGCTCGATCAGAAATACCAAAACGATCAAGTGTTCTTGCAAGCACAGGTAATTGTAACATATAATAGGAAGCTAATGATTTTTGCTGCACATTAGAAGTTTCCGCAGAACTGATCGATTCATGTGTAAGTGTTTCCGTCGCTATTCTTTTCTGCCGAGATCGATTTTTCGGTAAGTGAACAACATTCTCATTTAATTATTTTTGAATTTGCAATAAATTTCTCTCCTCTCGGTTCTGTAACTTTTTGGACATTGTTATATCTATGATACCAATTACCATTCGTCTTTGAGTTCTTTGGTCTTCTAAAAATGATCGTTCAGCTGCTGGCACTTTAAATACTTTATCGCAAGAACAAGTATTTAAATCTAGACATTTACAAGCAGCCACATCAAATAGTACTTTGGATTGTGTTCTGAAATCATTTAACTGTTTTTTCTAACTTGCAACACCACTGCGTTGTTTATAAGGTTTTAGTAAATTTCTAATTTTAAGAAGATAACTTGTTATTCGCTTTATAATACTGCACTGCTGAACGGTTGGAATTGAAGCACGACTCCAAATTTCCTGAATTTTCTTTGCTAGAATTTGACTTGTCTCCGTTGCGGTTTGTTGTGGATTTGTTGCAATCGGTTTTAATTCGTGTTCAACATAGTTGAAGTAAGTGTTCATATCTTCATATGTTGGTAAAACTGTTTCGTTTATATTATTGGACGCTCGAAATATAGGACACTTTACCTAACTTCTTGTGTTACGCGCCATTTTATCGGTAAACATAAACATATAAACAAACTTATATTACGACATAAAAGATTAAGAGATACCGTGGTTGTTAGTCGAAAACTGATTCATTCCCAAATGAAAGAATACCTCTTTGTCTGAAATCGATAAAACATTACGATCGGTCTGAAAACATCGGACAGCCTAGTCAGTGATTTAGTTTTAACATAATGTCCTTGTGGCAGTTGACATATTAAAAATATACAAAAACTTTATTGTAAAAAAACTTTTAGTTTTAATTACTTAACAATGTGGTAAAATGCAAAATTTAATATTTTTAATATAAAAATTTAGATTTTTGACATTTATGTGGCAGTTCAAAATAATTTTTTTTTTATTAATATTTAATATCAAAAATTTTGTTTTTATACACTTCAACTTTTTTTCAATTTCATTTTACCATTTTATTAATTTCGAAAAATCGGCCCATCCTAATACCCAACTGATAATAATATTTTTATGACGTGTTTATCATACATTTTAACAATTAATCCTATTATATCTAAGGACATTATCTCAAAAGAATTTTTTGTTGGACCCAATTGTGACAGACCATATTTATTTTCAACCTATTTTTGTTTTATTTTTACAGCAGTTCTCGCATTTTTACCAACACAAATATAACCATAAATTTTGTTAATTTTGTTTATTACCTTAGTTCCAGAATCTGGATAAAATTGTCTTTTTATGCTTCCTTAAGTTATGGAAAAGTGGTCCAAAAAGTTTAAAACTGTTTTTCTCATTTTATCTATTATTCGTCAATTATTGTTTTGATCTTGTTTTATTTCGTTTAGAGTAACTATGTTTATTATTACTATTTTTTATCAGGTCTTGTAAGAAGTTCTCCTTCCTCAACGGACTTCCCTCAGTAATAACTTTGTCTAATAGTTATAAAATAACTAATTTTCGTCCCGTTAGCCAGTATTGCCAAAAGTTTATTTCTTCTTTAATTGCAAGGCATTCTAAAAAAATTCATTGTTATTTATTTGATATTCTTTTTTTTTTTTCGAAATATCGATTTCGATAATTTTTCAAAAAGTAAGCTACTGGTTTCATTTTTAGATATTTTTTTTTAATTTAGAATTGCACCAATTCCTAAAATTCTAACATCTGTATATATAGTTAAATGAATATTTAAATCAAAAATATATAGGATAGGTTCCGTGCAGAGAATATTCTTTCTCCTATTAAAAGGCAGCTTGAAGATCAGTAAAATTTGATAGCTTCTAATTAAATTATGTAATGGTTCTAATAACCCAGCTGAATCTTTTATATGTTTGTGGTAAAAATTTACTTTTCTCAAAAACTGTCGTATATTTTTTTCGTATCTGGTGCTAGAAAATCTCTAATTGATAATAAATAGTCATGTTATGGACGAACTGAATTGTTTTTCACAATATATTATAACGATATGGCCTCCTTCAACCTGTAAACGGGCGTTGCGTGCCAATGTGTAACAATAGACTATACTTTGTCTCAAAATGACTAGTCTGTACAGGGTAAGATATGAAATGCTTGCCGTTTGCGAATTTCGCCAAGACGTTGCCAGTTTTATGCAGTGAGCAATGGCGTTCTCTATTGTCTAACTTTCAAAATAGGCGGAATAAACCAGGAGTTTTCAACAAGTCCTCACGTACAATTTTATGTAATTTACAAATATCGTTTGCTAATAATTTTACATAATACTATACATTATTTGTTTCTAATAGTAAGTTATCAACTTTTATCTTTTATTAGTAGCAGTAATATAATAAAATGTGCATTAAATAAGCATTTGTTTCGAAGTTTAAAATAATTCCGGTAATTTCTACTAACTGCCAAATTTTTAATGTTATTTATGTCCCTGCGGTGCTAATTACTGCCATAATGTGTAAGGAATTTGTAATTTTGGTTGATATCAACTGCAAATACTTTCTTCTAAGTTATTCAGTAATTAAGAAGTAATTAGAGTAATTCTTGTACATAATATGTTTAAAAGCTTGATACATCCAGGGCCTTAATTAGTCTTTATTTGTTCTTCAGAGCGCGTAAACATACTCGAGTTACAATTATTTGTACCATTTTGGATGTACTGTTACTGTTTTGTTCTTGTTATTATTTGTTGGTGGCTGTTGTTGTGATTTGCTGTTGGCAATTATTGTTATTTTCTGTTGTTGGCTATTGTTATATTTGACTCCGAATTTTTACCGCAAAATGGAGGAAATTGTTCAACGGAAACGTGGAAAAGCTCTGAAACTTTTAGAGAAGAACATACTAATGAATATTATTAATTATCACCTTAATATCAGGATAACAAGGATTATGTATCAAGTGTAATTAGGAAAGTGTCAGAAATGAGTGATGTTTGCCAAAAGACTCTGTTTCGCATACGGCAGGAATATTCATCACCTGCTGGATTACAATCTCCAAAAAGCAGGCCCAAGAAGCGAAGGTTGGTAATTCTTGTGACAACAAGTACGATGGAGGTGTCAGGGGCCAAATTCGTAGAATAGTTCATTAATTTTTTTGTGACAACATACCACCAACAATAAACACCATATTAGCTGTTGTAAATGTCGAAGAAACTTTGTCCAACTTTTCACGGGCCACGCTACATCGCTTGCTGAGTGATATGGATTTTGTGTTTATAAAACGTGGCAGAAATTCAATTTTGATTGAAAACCAGAAATCATCTCGTGGCGTCATCGTTATTTACGCGCAATTTATAAATACCGTGCAGAAGGATACAACATAGTGTATTTGGATGAATCATGGGTAAATATCGGGCACAGTGTGAAAAAAGAATGGGTTGATAAAGCAATTACATCTTATCGCGATGCTTTTCTTCGTAGTCTGACAGGATTAAAAGCCCTAACAGCTCGCGGTACACGCTTCGTTTTATTGACGCAGGATCTACCAGGGGATTTGTTAATGGAGCAGAGCTCAAGTTTTTGGCAAAAAAACTACCACGACGAAATGGATGGACCGACCTTCGAAGATTGGTTCGAAAATAACTTAATGCTAAATTTGCCAGAAAAAACTGTTGTGGTATTGGACAATGCCTCCTATTACAGCAATAAGTCAGAACAAATTTACAACAGTTCAACACCAAAAAAAGATATTTAAGAATGGCTTCTATCAAAGGACCTATTTTTTGAAGAAGACTACCTAAAATGCGAGTTACTTGATGTAGTCAAGGCTTACAAAGCAAAATATGACAGGTACATAATAGAAGATATTGCCAATATATGAAGATTCTAAGGCTCCCACCCTATCACTGTGAACTCAATCAATTTTAAAGAAGCTGAAAAGCAAAATTTAATTACAGCAGCGTACCAGGTCATTACGCCAGAGAAATGGAAAAACTATGTAAACCACGTAATAGCAACAAAAAAAATGTGGGAAATTGACAATTTGTTGGATGATATTGAACCAATTAATATATATATATATATATATATATATATATATATATATATATATATATATATATATATAAATAACGGAGATAGTGATGACAGTGACGATAATAATGATGATGATGATAGTGAAGCAGAAACTAAATGGGACAGCGATTGACAGAAAAAGAAACTAAATATAATGGTGTACAATTACGATTACTTACACACGAAATTAAATACAATGACTTCTTTAATTTTCAACTTATTTATTAGTTTTATTTTCAGATATTTCTACGTTTTGTTACTGCCAACATATACAGTGCGGTTTTTTAAAGTCCTTCCCCCCTTAACTTTTGAAAGGAACAATACATAAGTAAAATGTTTTCTTATATTTTAGTTTTATTTTATTCGATTTTATTTAAATCTATAAACAAATAGTTTGTATCGCTAGCACATACTGTAGAAATAAAAACAAACTGCTTGTGTGACATAAATAAAAGGCATTTCTTAATTTCTATTTTATTTTAATTTAACCCAAGTATGTTGTAGCAAATATTATTTATGTTTGAGAACCACTGACAGAAGAAAACCAGGCAGGGTTGTTAGTGGGCATTAGTACTTAAGCTACCCTCAACACAAAAGATGGATTAGGCTAAGTAGTAAAAAGTGACGTTTATTTCAATACAAGTTTGCAAAGAAGTGTGACATCGATGTTGTGCATTTACCCTGTACAGTCTAGTCACTTTGAGACAATATATACCAAAGAAAATTGAAATACTATTATAAACTAAAACCTCAATTATCTATGGAATCTTATCGTCCATGTTTCGCCTAGTTCAGTCTCTCAAGTGTGAATCTGTCTTGCCTCAGAACTATGAATTAAACAATGATAATTCAGTTGGTAACAAATAAAACAATAAATTAACGAATCATATTTATTTAGCATAAAACAAAATAATGATACTTAGTTTGCACAAACAAATCGTGCCTATAGCTTTACAATAAAATAAAATGATACTTATTGCATCGATGGTTTGCTTGCTTCTGTATAGTTGGTTTAGTCTTAGTTGGTTGGTTTTATATGTAGTTAATCCATCGTCGACGATGTTTTCAGGAGGTTCCTCCCGAGAGAAGAAGCAGAAATTAGTTTTATTTAATAAACTATCCCATAAACCCAAAAATTATTTTATATTTCCTTCTTTTATAAATTTCTCCACTACACTACAGACAAAAAAAAATATCCCACCACGTTAGAAGAGCTGATTCACTGAAATAGTGGGACTAGGGACAAAAGTTGTGACTACAATGAAGTATAGCACAGATGCCATAGAACATACGTTTAAGCTATAATTAGTTTTTCTGTCAAAATAGACAGAATAATTAGTCTACCAGACAGAAAGAGATCGAGTGCCAACTATTTTTTTAAGAAAAAATAGTAAAAAAGAAAAATAAGGAATAAATAAATAAATAAAAAAAATTAAAATAAAATAAAGTGACGTCTATAACGTTACAATATCTAAATTTTTTACCTCTTTTCTTGAAAAATTACATTTTAGAAGTTTTATCCTAAATCCCTGTTAGAGAATTACTTCTATGATCTTATATTATATGATCTTATATTATACTATGTTTTTTAAATGATAATTAAAATATTTAAATGTCTGTAGTTTATCTATGTAGTTTATACAAAATGAGTTTAAATGATGTTTTCTGATAACATTACCTGAAATTCTTTGAAATATGGCTGGAGATGTTTTAAGCTCAAAAGATGCATATTTACATTGCCAATGTCCATTTTGTGTACCGAAAGCATACATCAAAAAGCAAAATTTATATGTAAAGTAGTAAAGAACCAAGCACTAAAATCTCGTTAATTAATTAAAAAGGTTGCGGTTCAGGAATAATTAATTTGTTTAATTCACAAAAATCATTGCATAATTTGGATATATATATATATATATATATATATATATATATATATATATATATATATATATACAGATTGAACGAATTTAAAACGGAACATACGAAATCAATGTATTTCGGCTCAACTCCGCTCTAGGTGGTTGGCCAACAAAAGGTTGTCAAATAATTATATTATAAAAATCCAATACTTCAGCGGGCTACTGGATTCGGAACTCATTCAAGAACAAGTCAAAACTCCACCCAAATAGGTTGCCTAGAATCACTGAAAAACTAGACTTAAAAAGCAGTTATTATGCTGTCAATCCACTTATCGCTTCCTTATAGTCCAAGAGATAGGGCCGAATTTATAATGTTAACTATTAAATATTTTTGGTATAACAAATAGTAATTTTACTTATTTTTTATTACAATAAAAAGGTTTTTAAATTTACATTGCATAAATAATGATTGTTCAGATATAAGAAAAATTTGATTTATTATTACATTAATAATCAAATACAAAATATATTATTTCTATTTATCAATAGGTAAAATTCAAATTGTAGAATTCCTTTAACATTTTATAAATAATTATTAATAAAAATCAATTTAATAGTGGAATTATCAATTTTTTAAGTTTTGAAATTTACTTTGTAGATATTTTCAATATTTTTTTGACGTGACAACGTCTTAAATTAGGTTGTGGCTCGGAGTCATTCATGAAAAAGTGTAACGCCCGCTCACGTCTGTTACAGTGAGTCACCGAACGAGAGAGAGGCCCGCCGGACCGGCGAATGCCTTGCGTCTCTCTCCCACTCAAACATGATCGGTCCGCTGCGCGCGCAGCACTAGAGAATTAGGCGCGTTGAATCGGTGCGTGCTTCCGTGCTTGTGTCTCTGTCTTTCTCGAGCGTTCTTGGCGTTCAAGACACATTACAGCAGAAACACTTCCTTTCATTTCATATTTCTCCTATCATCGTCCTATCCTCAACAAAATCACTCAAATAGAAATTAGTTAAGTTTAAGTTTACATGTACAATGTTTTAGTAAACAAAATATATTTCTATAGTTAAAATTTGTGCAATTCTTATTTTCATTCAATTCCTTGTTCCTATTGTGCAATTTAATAATATTCATATCAATAAATATTCTACCGAGAAAAAGACGTTGTCACGTAAAATCTTCGCCCGTAAAACCGACTTTACAGGCAACCGATTTTTTTTAACTTTCAAGTTGATTGAATTTTTTTTTCATTAGTTAATTATAATTTTACAAATTCTGTTTGGACATTAATTTTGCATCATTATTATTTTAAAATATTAAAATAATAATGATGCGCGTTCATTTAGATCAGTAATTCTAGACGCATGCGCTAAATGTAATAAGTATCAAGATGCTTTTATTCAACTTCGATTTGACTGACTTCGATTGTAATGAAGTTTTTGAAACCTTAGTCACTTATATGGAACAGGACTGACGAGAACAAGCTGCGAGCTCATTATATTTCAAATATTTGGACAAATGCTCATAAAAAAGTACCAACAGAATTGATTGTTGAAGACCATGGTTGGGAGTTTGAAGATGAAACATATAAATTCAAATGGTTTAGTGGACCTCAGATGCCAGAATCAGTTCGAGAAGTAGTGATTGAAAATGAAGCAGATAATGAATGTGATATTATTGAAAGTAAAAGTGACGAAGATTATGAATGTGATAACATCAATGAGAGTGAGAAAAATGACGAAGTTTTTCTAAATTTTTTTTTTCTTATCGGAAAAATCGTTTGAAAATTTTTGGAAAAAAATCATGGTATAACTTACAGAAAATTGAAAGGATTCTACAAATTAGATTTTACCTCAAAAAATTACGAAAATTTTCATTTACGGAAATTTTTTTGGAAAATTTTGAGGAAAACTCTACTTGACGCTTCTCAGAATAGTAACAGCAGTGAGCATACAAATTTTCAAATCAATCGGTATAAAAATATCATAATAAAATCAGTTTGAAAATTGTTACCGAGACCTAAAATGCGCAGGCAAGTGGTACATTTGACCCCGTTTTGTGGCTCTCTGTACCAACCCAGCTGTCCGCCCTTTTGGATTTAGAGTTTTTAGGGGCTAAATAATAAGCCATGAAAATGGCGGACATATTACTTATCGTTAATTTTTCCCCAAAAAATTGCAACTTCACCCCTGTCCGCCACCCCTTATGTATCCACTCTCGCGTCCGCCCTTTGGGATTTCGTCTAGTTATACCAAGATCTTACTCTGGGCAAATTTTCAGCCATATTATCGATCGTTAATTTTTCCGAAAAAAATTTCAACTTCATCCCTGTATAGCCACCCCCTGTACCACGAGGGACGTCCGCCTGTAAGGCAAAGTCTTAACCCAGATACAATGAATATATTCCAATAGAGAAATGTCATATTACTGATCAGTTCAAAATTTCGGCTCTATCTCTCCGACTATTAGGCAAACTCCTCTTTCCTTTAAAGGAGACAGATAGTTGAACGATATTTTATACAATGTCTATCACCGGGTATGTATTTATTTTTGTCCAAGTTTTATATTGGTCCACTATTTCAAATGCAGTTCAAACAGACATATATTAAATTGTATGTTCCGTTTTAAATTGGTTCAATCTGTATATATATATATATATATATATATATATATATATATATATATATATATATATATATATATATATATATATATATATATATGAAAATTACTGAGTTCTCGGGAAGAACCGCGTTGAGAATTTAAAACTCGACACCCGTGCTCGTTTCGGCACCCGTTTTGGAGCCATTATGAGTAACAACCGGTCTTACCCTCAGTCGCTGCTTTTATACTCGCTGTATGCGCGGGAACGGTATGCGCTGACGTGGCCTGAGCGGTGTGGGAGGGAGGTCGTTGAAGCAGGGGTCGCCATGTTGCCGGCAATCGTTTCGCGTCATCACGCGTGTTCAAGCTGTTAGGCCTTTTTTTGATTTCGATAGCTTCACGAATGATTCTAGCTTTTAATGAGCGGATGGGAGCGATGGTTTTTGCTAAGAATATGAACTGATATGATGTTGGGCTAGGGCTGAAGTAGTATCAGAATGTTTGACTGATAGAGAATGTTCGTAAATACGGTTATGGATTCGTCGGTTTGTCTGTCCTACGTATGTACGTGGGCAACTGGAACAAGGTATCTCGTAGACACCATGGTCTTCATTGGGGATTTGGTCTTTTACGGATCTGACGAGATTGGACAATTTGGAGTGAGTGGTGAAGATGGTTTTGATATTAAGAGCGATAAGAGTTCTACTGATCTTGTCAGTGACACCTTTAATGAAAGGTAGAAAGATTTTGGGTTGATCCGGCGGCAAGGTTTCTTTTTTGGATGGAATGGGGTTTAGAAGTTTTTGAATGCTTCTATTGATTTGGGTTTTGTGGTAGCCGTTTTGTAGGAGTGTTTGTCTTATTGAATTGATTTCGGATGACCTGTGATTGTTGTCGCTAAGTTTTATGGAACGGAAAATAAGAGTGTTGATGACTGAATTAAGTTGGGCGGGGTGATGATGTGACTGGGCATTGAGATAGCGGTTTGTATGAGTGGGTTTCCGGTACACGGAATAGAAAAAACTGTGAGGTGGATTTTTCTGAATAAGAACATCAAGGAATGGCAAAGACGCTTCAGACTTAACTTCCATCGTGAATTGAATGCTGCGATGTATTCCATTCAGGTGGGAGAGGAAGAGATCTAATGTGTCTTTACCATGGGGCCAAATGACAAAGGTGTCATCAACGTACCGTAACCAGCAGGTGAGTTTGAGATTTGACGAGGACAAGGCTACTGTTTCGAAATGTTCCATGTATATATCTGCTATTACGGGAGAGAGGGGCGATCCCATTGGGGCACCTTTGATTTGACGATAGAAATGATTTTGGAACGTGAAATATGTATTAGACATGCAGTGTTTTATAAGAGATAATGTGTCTTGGGGAATTTAATGTTTAGAGTCCAAGATGGAAATGGTTTCATCGATGGGAATGTTGGTGAATAAAGAAATAATGTCAAAACTGACTAGTATGTCTGAGGGTGAAATAGAAAAGTTTTCAGAAGATCAATGAAATGAAAAGAGTTTTGAGGCGTTTTCGGCTAATGGTTGTAAGGATGAAGCGAGATGTTTTGCCAATTTCTGAGTGGGACAGTTCTATGCACTGATGATGGGTCTTGGGGGAACATTGGGCTTATGGATTTTTGAAAGGCCGTATATCTTTGGAATTCGGGATGATTTTTCTCTGGAGAGAAAAATCTCTATAAGAGATTTTTTGAGGTCTGTAGGTAGAGTATACTTATTTATAACGGATTTGGTCGTTATTTCTAGATATGTGGTTGGATCATTTGGGACATGTTTGTATTCTGTGGAATTCAGAGGTTAGGATATTTTGTCGAAATAGTTAGAAGAGTTGAGAATGACGGTGGCATTACCTTTGTCGGCCGGAAGGATGACGATGTCAGGGTTGTTGTAAAGTTCTTTGAGGGCACGTCTTTCTGAAAGACTGATATTTGAAGGTGGGGCTGTGAAAGTACGGAGAATTCTGGCGACATCTTGTCTGGCAACTTCGGCTTGGTCGGAAGGAAGATGGGAAATAGCTTCTTCAGTTTGACAAATAATTTTCTCGGTTGGAATGGAAAGAGAAGTGACAGAGAAATTGAAGCCTTTTGACAGAGCTTTGGTAGCTGAATCGGATATGTGAATATCTGAGAAATTGTGAACAACAGTAGAAGGTTGTTGATTTGAAATGGGCGGTGGATTTTGCTTTAGCTGCTAAGAAATTTTTGGATTTCTACGTTTTGGTTCTGTTCTAATTGTGCTTCAAAAGGCTCTATGGGATTTCCCTCCTTAAAATTTGTTGAGTATTCTGTAATATTAATACTATTATTAAATTGTTTATTCTTTTTTTCAATATTTGCATCCAATTTTTGATAAACTTCCAAATCAAAATCTTATTTGATTTAAAAATTTAAAATGGAGTCTAATCTAAGTAGTATATTTTACTCTAAATATTTATCAACCGTTTATCGTTTTAAACATGTTCCTATCTTTATAAATATTTAATCTTAACTTTTCTGTCACCTTTGAATTTAGAAAAGTAACATTTGAACCTGGGTCATAAATACCACAAAATTCCCGATTACTTAGGAATACTTTTAATTTGATCAATGGATGCAGTCTAGTTTTTTTTGTCATTTAATGTTTCATATTCCTGTATAGCAATATCATTTCCCTGTATAGCAATATTATTAACTTATTTAGTAGTGTTTGATTTGTCGTCGTGTGTTGTTTTTCTATCTTTTTATTTTAAAACGACATATTACTTCTTGATAAAACCATCCAGGGAACTCATTTTTATCACAATATTGACAAGATTACTTTTCTTTTAATGTTACTTTTTTTCATAACGAAACTTTTTATTTTTCAGTTTTTATTATCAGTTTTTTTAATGGTGTAACATTAGATCTATTAATAAAATCAATAGGAGAGTAACTTTTTACATTTTTATTCACATTTAACCCATTTACTGCTAAGTTTTTTTCTGTTTTTTTTTTAAATTGACTTTTGATCTAAAAAATAAAAAAAATAGTTTATTTAATACAATTTAAAAATTGGTATTTTGTCAGTTTTTTTTTGTTTTTTTGTTGAGTGTCCCAAAAGGAAATCGGTTGTTCCTTATTGACTGTGGGACACGTTTTTGAGATAACTTTTTCAATGAGGGTCGGTCAAGATTTTTTGGATTGGAAATTAAATTTACTTGAAGATAAGCTCTAAATATTTGCCTTCTAAGTTGCAAGAGCAGTATAGCATTATTAGGATGACAATAGAGTACATAACAACTATCACATCACTAACGTTTATCAAAATGAGGAAATACCATTTTTTGCCCCGTAGTTTTATTCGATATTTATCGATCTACCAATCCAATTTATCAACGCCACCCATGAATGTATTGTAACTATGTATACAGTGATGTAATTGTGTAATGTTAATCTGTTTGTTTTCAGTCCTTTACCATCGATTTACTTTGTCTAATGGGCTCATCGCTTGGTGGTTAGACAAGATTCTGACACATTTATTGTCTTTCCATATGTTACCAAATACTTTATTTTTAGTATCAAATCTATAATCTATGGCACCTCGGTCTTCTTTCTTCACAATTCTTTCACAATTGTTCATTCTGTTTGATAGCACTGTACCGATGGCTGCTATTTTTTATCCGTTAAAGTCTTCATCAAGTTAAAACTTTTTTAAAAATTGTCAAAATAGAAGACGTGGTTTGATGGTTTTTTGATCACAGATATTATATTTAGTATCACAGATGCTCCTAAACTTTGAACTTTATACTCATCATCCCTTTTTCCAGTGTACAATTCGGTATAAGAACAATACTCACGTTCGGCACAACACACTGTCCACTGTTTGAAACCAAACCAAATTGGCTTTCCCCGAATAAATTGTTTAAAATAGTATCGGACCATCTGTTTATAAAGAATTATATTATTGTTTGAAAATATGCCAAATTTCAAAAAATTTTGTTCATTTTAGAAATCAACGGACTAATTTTAGATTCTGGTTTACGTGACTTTTTATTAAGACCAGCATTATCATTGAAATGTAAATTTCTCTTTATTTCTAAATACCTGTTTATTAAAAAATATTTTTTTATACTGTCTATACATAAATCCTCATCTTTTCACCAATACATTTGTTCTTGAGGTAACGAATGACAGCCGGTAAGCATCAAAAATTCCAAAAACTATCTTAGATAATCTACTGAGAATGTAAAATCATATTTGTTATTCTATCCAGCATATCTAACAGATTGACAGATTGTATTACTATATCACACATAATGTCGTCATCAAATAGCATCTCGAACACCTCTACATGAGTTTTTTCCTTTAGAGACTGGCCTATTTCTTCTTTAGCTTGTACAATCTCCGTATTATCCCCAAAGTTTTTATAAAGTCTGACCTACGTTTTTGCCATGCTGAATTTGGTTTTAGTTTCTGAGTTTCGGTTTTCTTTTGGCGTTTCTGTGATATTTCGTTTTGAGTGTTATAAGAAGTCTCATCAGGTGTCTCATTTAGCGGTGATAATAATTCAGTATTTATAGCAGCTGAAGGTATTTCTAACTTGCCGTTAACATCTTCAGAGCACGTGTTTTTTAGTATGTCGTCATCTATTTCTTTAACATCAGACACATCATCGACGTTAGAGGGTGGCAATTCAACAATATTAATTCCATCATCTTTATCGTCGTCCAAGGAATGGGGGTCATTTATAATATCCTTTAATTTAGCCAATGTATAAAATTGTCCTGTACCCATTTCTGAAAACAATAAATAAACTTCTGTAAAAACTATTTATTAAAACCTATTATTATATTATATATAATCAATATTATTAGAGTATAAAGATACATAAATCGAAATATTATTACAGAATGTCCTACGATGAAAAAATACACAGCAATCATATACACAGCTGTCTAAAAAAATAATTTTCCATACCTTAAAACTATTAACTAAGCCTACTGTGGTCATTTTTGATTCAATCACTCTGCTATTTTATCAAGAAACAGGAACACCAAAATATTTAAATCAGTATTGTCATAAACTGGTGGTTATCGTCATGATCTATAAATCTGTCAACGAATAGATGTGAAATTTTTACTGTTCGAGTTTTTTTTCAAAATTAATAATAGCCTTAAAAAGAATAAAGCTTACACAAACAGAACAAATTGAGATTTAAATCATGATTGATGGTAAAGATAAAGTGTGGACTCATGCATAAAACCATAATTTAATGCTAAATACTCCAATCGCGAACATATTTCTTAATTCACAATTAGAAAAACTAATAAAAAATGGATGGATAGGACATGTAATTAGGCGAGATGAAGATGCAACGATCAAAAAAATTTTCGACCGAAGAGGACCAGTGGGAAGACGAGCCGGAGGAAGACCAAAACTTAGGTATCAAGATAACATAGAGGATGGTCTAAAATCCATCGAAGTTAAAGCATAGAGAAGAGTTGCCAGAGACAGGGGCAAATGGAAGATTGTTCTGAAGAAGGCTTTGGCTCATAACGAGCTGTAATGCCACTGATGATGATGAATAACAAAATGGGCCAAGATGGGTAAAAATGGGTAAATAATCATAATTTAGTCTTTATCAGCATCTACCTGACATCGCAAATATTCTTATTCAAAGGTCTTAATTTATTAAAAATTTTTTTTCCAATAAAATATCGAAATACAAAATTATCTTTTATTTTTTTAGTTTTTTTTTTCAACTCAGGTATATTTATATCACTAAGTTTTTGGATTAACTCAAATAATGACAGAGATTGTTTAATTGATTCTGTCGTCTTAGACACTGGTGGTCTGTTGTAAGTACCCATTTTGATAAATCACATCACCATCTATCAAAATAAATCTCCTTCAAATTATCTTCTAATTAAATATTCATATCCTAAAGGACCCTCTTATTTCAATAGCTGCTAATATATTCTTTACTTTTTTCAGATATAGTTCAGGATGACCATTTTGGAGTTGCTGTTCAGGAAGAATTTCATAATAAAATCGGGATTCTGTTGGCTGAAACCACTTAAACTTACATACATTTTTTTATTAAAGGTTTTGCTTCCTTCTATCGATTTATAGATTGCTTTATTTTCGCTTTATCAGCTTAAGTTTTTAATGTAAATAAGTGAAATATTACACTCTTATATTTGCGAAGAGATAACAGTTTGAATCTAAAAGGAGTTTATTATCCTAGGAATTACAATATTAATGTAGGTACTAATAATATAACAAAATTTTTTATTTATATTTAAAAAAAAACTTACCTAAAAAAAGAACAATGCTATTTTTTGGAAAGAACGATTTGTTTGACAGTTGTGTCACATAATTTATAAATGTCAATGATACATCATTTCAAGCAATCTCCAAACTATTTATTCTGTAAAAGGTACAACAAACTCTGTGCACTTCCGCTTCTCGATCTTCTGCAATATGGAATTATTGTCCTGCATTTGATATGAGTCCATTTACGATTTTATTGCATATGGTTGTCTCTCAAGTGCCTTTTTAAATAACTGGTCCGAGTAAACATTAACAATGTCGGCGACAAAATGCAACCTTGTCTGACTCCTCGTTGTACGGAGATTTCATCGGTGTACTTATCTCCAATTTTTACGATAGTAGTTTGATTCCAGTACAAATTTTTAATGACACGAATATCCTTGTCATCCAGTCCGATATTTTTTAGTATTTGCAATAATTTTACATGCTGTACTTTATCGAATGCCTTTTCGAAGTCCACGAAACATGCAAATACATCTTTTCTTTGGTTACGGCATTTTTGTAATAGGATGTTAAGCGTAAAAAGTGCCTCTCTAGTTCCCATAACATTTCTAAAACCAAATTGGGTATCTTCGAGATTTTCTTCACATTTGGGTTTAATTCTGTTGTGAAGTATTCTTAGGAATATTTTAAGAATGTGACTCATTAGGCTAATGAGCTTTATAATAGCTATAATAGCACTATTACATACGATTTTAATTTATTAATTATGTCCATTTCTTTTCTTCCTCATTATGTGATGCATTTACTTTTTCGCCTTAGTGCTGATTTCTTTAAACTTTCAACTGCTTAGTTTTAATGTCGTTTTTTAAAACCTTTTGAAAACAAAGTATTATAACTTTAAAGTTCAGAATTGTATTTATTGTTACTTTTTGACGTTTATATTTTTATCGTTTTTTAATCTATCTACTAATATACATCTTATGTTTCAGGTAAGTTTGCTTGAAACTTGAAAGTAGTAAGTATTATTTAATATTATATATTGATAAATTTAAACCTTAGCTGGTAAAATTTTTTGTACGCACTACCATGTTTTCCTAAATTTTAAAAACTGTTTGTGTATCTATGGCTTATGATAGGCAGCTTAATGTAAACTTGCTGCCCACAAAATTTTATAATTCGTCGTTGAGAATCATTCATTTTAAATTAAATTATCACAATGTAGACTATGCAATAGTGGCAGAACACAAAACTGGTAATTTTTCAAAACGGGGGTTTTGAAATTTTAATGTGCCAATAATTTTGTCTTATTTGTTTTTCAAATTTTGGAGTATTTTGGGGAGCAATAAGTAGCCTTTAGTAAATTGTAACACAGATTTTTAAATTCAACCCTTATTTTAAGTTGTGCCACTATTGCACATCAACATTTTGTCTTTCAAGAGTAATTAAAGTAAAGACAAAACTGGCATTTTTTTGTTATTCCTATCAACTAAAATAAAGGTTCAATAACGAATACTACAAGCTACTTGAATAAGAAAATATATTTATTACAACTATAAGAAGTACGAAATAAAAAAGGGACATATTGATAATAATAGGAAAAGTTATGATTATCAATGCTTTAAATGTCGGTAGAAATCATCATAAATTGGTGGAGCACTCTTGTCTTCATAAAGGCTAGCAATGTTTTCTTCTTTTCAGTTATTGGCAGGCTGCCAGTGTAAGCCTTTTCTAGTTATATAATATTCATGCTTTCTAAACTTTTTTATGTTTTTTTCTTGGTGGTATCAACTGATCTGTATTCCTCTTGTACAAATAAAGTTTTGAAATAGTAGTGAGCTTTTTTTACATGAATTTTACAAATATCGTTGAAATAAAAAGTATTTCCTTCGACGTCTTCATTGAAAATTGTCACTGTTTAAGTATTTAGTGTTACTATATATTTATTCTTTTGGTAAAAAAAATGATTATGACATCATTCTTGTCCTTCAAATGGGTATTTGCAACGAGCAGTTCAGATCAGCATATTCTAATGAGTCGGTAGATAAATAGGCCCTCCTTTTTTAAGCTGTAATGATATTTCCTTTTATTAAAGAGTGGCAGCTGTCACCCTTATTTTGAGTATGGCCGACAACTAAATAGCGATGAGTTATAGAAGAAATTTTGAAATGAGTTACAGCGTACTGATACATTGCAATTGGGTACTTGTTTTTTCCTTGGCCACCACAATTTTCTGAGTAAAATTCAAATCTTCAGAATCGGCTTTTATAGATGTTTGTTCCAAATATATCAGCAGGCACGAATCAATTTCTATGGCACCTTTACTGCCTTCTCCATCGTTCGAAACAAAGCTGTGCATATTTTTCAGTATTTTTTCTAAAGTTCACATATAAAAAAATAATATGTTGACAGCTTTAATTAATAAAAGAAAACGAAAAGTCCCCTTTTGGTATCGGAAGAGCAGCTTGTAGGTCAAAACAAGCAACTTTTTAGTTAGTTACTTAGTTAGTTAGTTACATTCTCTTTGTCAAGTATTTTTAGGTCCCGGCTTAAGTTTTTCTCCTTATGATGGTTATTGTAAGCATCTTCTAGGGCCATTTTATCTTTAGTGCCCAAATTTTTGTATTTTTCACAATACAAAATGGTTTGGGATGACCTCAGCGGAGCTGTTTCGCAGAGCAGTCAACAAAACCATGATAGCCTTGATGAACGCCAACATCCGGACCGGATAAGGCACTGAAGAAGAAGAAGACAATACTAACATTGATATTTTTGGGAGAAAAGAATGCATAGTTAAATCCATAATTACTGTCATTGTTTTACCTTCTTTTATATATTTTTTTGAAGTACTACTTTCGATAATACTGGCTCTCTATTGTCGGAATTAAAGAAAGTTGTTTACGAACCCTGTTCATAATATCGTTACAAAATTTTTTACGCGTGCTATATTAACCTCTTTGTTCATTGCTTATAAATCCACTTTTCGTCTTCCCAATAACAGTTCGAATACATGTATTAGTAAATCTAATGGTGGATATAAAAAATCTTTTGCACACTCATATTTTTTTCTGATCACGGTTTTCCAAATAAAATGCATTGTTATAACCACGACTTGATGTATTACCGTTATTTCCATATCGATATGTTGGTTTAATTATAGACATGGATTTCAGATAAAACTTCGTTGTTCATTTATATTTCCCATTGACCAATATTTTTCAAAGATCTGAGTTCTTTCTTGTAACGTGAATTTTTTATGACATTTCGTCTACATGGATTGCAAGATGGACCTAAACTGCGAGCCTGTACAAGATTAATGTTAACATTGGTGTATTTTTGGCCTGAATTTCTAAGAAACTTTCTGACATTTCTTTTTTATTGGTCCGGACAAGCCTTCCTTTTCCTACTTTTAGGTTTATTAACCGTTACGTGTTCTATCACCTAAAAGGCTTAAAATAGACGATCCTCTCTTTGCGAACCAGTTGGTGTAAACCAAAATGGGTTTATTTTTTGTTTAAACCGGTGGATGTAAACAAAATATCGTCTAAAGTTTTCTACTAAATCGATTATTTGGAATTATACAATTTATTACTTTTATTTAATGTGACACAACTCAAAAATTCTCACTGATAGAGTTTGAAAATATCTAAAATTGTCTGATATAGTGGCACAACTCAAAAGTGTCGGTATTGCATAGAAACTTGATATCGATACGGTTCAACTTCCACTGCATAACTAAAATGAGCCAGTACTACAAGAAACAATTTTCTCGACTGACATGTCATAGCGAAACTAGCGACGTCTAGCGGACATTTTTGTTATTACTATTGTGCCAGTTTTGCAGGTGCTAAATAAAGCTTTTTCAAGCCCTCTGGTGATAACTCAATTTGGTCAATCTTTAAGTTAAGCCACTATTGCATACAGCCGACGACATAACTGTCTTATATGTACCGCTTATCAGTAAAAGTTTAATAATTAGCCAGATTACATTGATGTTTAAAACTTAAAATTACTTTCACCACTTATTCCTTATGAAACCTGTTTTTTACGATCTATTCAAAGAATTTGCCGTCAATAGGCAATGGTTTTCCTGTTAAAATCACTCTAAGAACAATGAATAAAAACAATTAGAGCTATATAGGAGAAATATCGAAGAGACCATCACATTAGCTCATCTATTTTGGTAACCTGGATATCATGAGCATAAATTAACGCTGTACAAAACAAATTAGGTTAGATAGAAAAGGCTTAAATGAAAATAATTATAAGGAATAATTACATGGTTTATTTTACATAAATAAAAAACGAAGAAAATTTAAGATCTTTAGGAGAACCATTATCACCATCATGATAGGAAGAAGAAAACCTCAAAGACGAAGGAGTTGGGGTATGCGAAACAGACGGGAGGAAAGAGGAACTACCAAACATTTTTGACATTTAAGATGAAGATTAAAACTGACTGAAGCCTTGATTAGGATCCAGGTACTGACACTGACAATCAGAAATATAAATCAAGATTTATACATATGTCCACTCGATTTTGAGAAAACTTTTGATAAGATCGACATAACAAATTAAAAAAAATGAAAACAGCTGGATTGAAAGATAAATTTTCAAGAATATTTACAAATCTATACTGGCACTAAGTGTCAAGAATAAAAGTTGTCAACAACAAGAACTGTTGCATAAAAAAACGCAAGCTAGAATACTTCGGTCACATTATAAGACACTCTGACAAATATGAACTTTTGTATTTGATCATTCAGGGAAAGATCCAAGGTAAACGTGGTCCTGGTAAATGAAGAACATCAGTGCTGAAAAATCTAAAACTATGGCACGGAAAATTAAATGTATTTTATTTAGAGCTGTTGTCGGTAAAGTCATTATAGCGAATAGGATAGCCAACATTGTATCCAAAGACCATAACGGCCAATAAACTAAAGAAAAAAAGTAAAATATTTGTGATAGCTTTATATAATGTACCTTATCAAGGTGAACTAAAATATTGTAAAGCCATTTAAAAAGCGATTCACAACTGATTGAAATAAAAAATATCAATCATCCATATTAAAAATATGGCATTTACCTAATGGCCAAACACAAACATAATAACAATAAATAAAACATCAATAAAATAACCAAATAAAATAAAATAATTTTTTAAATTTCCACCACATTATTGTCAGTTAAATCCAATTAGAGACGCTGTAAAAGATTAGAATCGAAAATATCACTTTGATTTGCAGATACAAAGATTATTTTAATGAAGCGACAGAAAAATTATACATCGCTACAAAAATCTGACATATTCAATATGAATTCAATATAAAATCAATTTTTAAACAATAATAAATATCATTTATAATAGCAGCTCATCAGATCTACCGAATCGATATAAATGTATGTAAATCGATATAACTATATGTAGGGGAGACTGGGGAGGGTTGAGCCACTTTTTTTCAGCGACCTGATTTTCTGCCTTGCTTTAGTAATTGCATAAAGTTTTTTACATATTTATTAACTATGGGTTTTAGTTTTTTAACGCAATAGTATGATTATTTTAAAAATTGTTATTTAAGCAAAAAATTAATGATTTAAGTACAACATACACTTGTCTCAAACCTCCCTTATGAAGGGACGCTTGAGACAAGCAAAGTTAGGTTTGAGACAAGCATAGGGAGGGTTGAGACAAGAGTAGTAGGTAACGATAAAGTCATGAGTTAAAATTAAATTTATTAAAGAAAGTGACTAGGTATTATTTAATCCCGCAATAGCAATAATAAAAAAAATAGTAACATTTGAAAAATATGCCAAAGTAGTATGCATCTCATTAGAATAAATTTTCATATTTAGAAAAATCAACTAAAAAAGAAAAAGTCCTATGTGTTCTAGCTATTTCTCCAGTAAAGATGGGGTTTGGTAACCTAACAAGATCGCTGCTCGGTGCACAACATTCATCTGCAATATCGGGAAAAACAAATTTGTATCCTGGAGGTTTTATTCTCATGCACAATAGGTCGTAATCGTTGCCATTATTATTTATGACTTCAGAAACGTAATGTCGGAATTATATTTGGTGAAAAATCGTACAAAAACATAGTAATTCTTACAAACGTCTTGATTCATAAAGTTTCTTTAGCATTTTCTTGTTCAATCTGTTCCTCGATATCAGTTAACTCATCAGAGCTAGAAAAATTGAAGGAATCTTTAGATTGTTCAGAGTCCTCCATGGCTATCTCAATTTCATTTTGTTTAACTGACACTTGTTTTTCATCTTCTAATGCCAATTTTTTTTTAATCTTTCCACCCCTTCCTTCTTTTTTTATTTTGCTTTTCCTTGTTCTTAGCTCTTTCTTCAAATTCTTTTTCTATTTGGTCTTTTTCGGGGTTGTCTGTTAAAATCCGCGTTTTTCCACATTTCCTTTCAGCTTTCTTTTTACGTGAAAGAGATTTCGGAAATGGCCAACCTCAGGGCTTACAAATGCATTTGGATTATTTTGGGAAGTATGAGGGGTAGCCAAAAGTAAATTTTCTGTAGCCTGTAAAGCTTGAGATGGATCTGGCCAGTCTGTAATTTCCGCACTGGTAAAATCACTATCTGTAAATACAGCTAGATTGTATGGACAAATACCAGTATGTGAAAACACACCTATGATATTGGCAGTTGTAAAAGCGCGAACGTAAGCACTTCCCACAACTTCAGGTATTTCTTCTAAGGATATCAGCTATGCAGCATTGTTAACCATCCAGTTATCGGCTGCTTCATTATAAAATCTTTTAAATGACCCGAAAACGTTGGTATCCAAGGGCTGTAACTTATGGCTAGTATGAGGGGGAATTTTAAGGAGTATTACTCCATTGTTTTTAGAGATGTTAAGCCATTTTGGCGAAATATGGCTATTATAATTATCTAGTATCAGCAGACACTTGTGATTCATGTCGACTGGGGAATACCTACGGAAGTGCAGTAAATATTTTTCGAAATTCTCATGTCATCCAGCCTGATGGGTTAACAGCAGCATCAGCACCAATGGGAAGCCCACTTGTCATATAATCCTGGATCCTAACCCTAGGATAAATTAAAAATGGGGGAATAATGTTACCAGACGCACTTATAATACATAAAACTGTTATCAGTAATCCTCTTTCACACGATGTTGCCTTTGACACCTGCTTCTGCCCTTTATTCGCAATTATTTTTTGCGGCTTTGCAGTAGTACCCAGTTATTTTAATTCTTTATTTTGATGTTTAATGTTTTCTTGTTAGTGATAGTTCTGTATGCTCTCTATGTGTTCTATGATATCTCGTATGTCACTATATATTAATAATTAATGAAGATAATATGAAGCCACCTATTAGCAGTCGCCGTGTTGTTTTTTAATATATTCGTTATGTCCCTCATTTACTTGCTATGTAGCATGTTAGGATTCGTTTACTGTATACGTTAATTAATAAAGATACTTTCTAGTGCTCTTACAGTAGTCACTTTGTTTTATGTTTTCTTTCTTAATATATTGGTCATATCCTTTAGTTTTATTTACTATGTCGCATGGTAAAAGTCGATCATTTGTTTATTTTGAACTTAACCAGAGGGCTTCTTTAAGTCAATCATTTAAAATTTGTCTTTTAGTTAATTTATTTTCTTATATCTTATATCTCTTATGTAACTAAATGTTCGTTACTAATGAAAATACTGTGTAGTGCCCTTTTGGTAGTCGCCTTGTTAGTTTTTCCTATCTTAATCATATTTGTTATATACTTTTCTTTCATTTGCTTTGTAGTATATTAGGATTCGATCAGTTAATTATTTTGAACCCAGCCAGAGGCCTTATTTAAGTGAATAAATCAAAATTTGTCGTTTGGTTAATCTATTTTCATCCATAGTGTCCTATAATTTTTCGTATGTAACTAAACGTTCGTTAGTAATGAAGATACTGTGTAGAGTCCTTTTGGTAGTTGCCTAGTTTGTTTTTTCTCTCTTAATATCTGCATTGCATTTTTTCCTATCATTTGACGTATCACATGCTCCAATCGGGCACATAAAATCGGAGATTATAATATAATGTCCTTTTGGCAATACCGCCATGTACGTTTTTTTGTCTTAACATACTGGCTACCCCCTTTTCTTTCTAACCCCAAAACACTCAAAAAATATTTGAATTATTTTAATAAGTGGTAAATACAATTATTCCAAACTGAGAGAATTTCATTATTAATAATTAAAACTAGATACTTAAAAAGAAGAAATAGCTACATTATTTGCAACTCTCTTAATACACCACTAGTTTTTGGGTAATCTGTATAAATGTCATTTTCTGTAGGAATCTAACTAAATAAATCATTTAGTTTCTTTTTAACAATAAAATAATATACTTTTTAAAAAGTTTTTAAATTATTCTTTCTTCCGTTCACTGTTCTGGCTGTTTTTTTTAGCAGCCGATCGGCGAGCGAACGTAAAACTCCAGTATCATTTACGAACTTTGAAAGGACTACAAAATATCCAACGGAAACTTTTTATCCCATATCATTTAATACTTTTCGCAAACAGATTTTGCGTAACTTTAAATTACCTTCCCATAAATATTCTTCATCCCAATAAAGGGGTATTTTTTTACAGAAAGTAACAGTACGGTGACAGCTACTTATTTCAGCGGAAAATTGAATTATTTCAGTCGAAACGAGTTAAGTAGGTAAAAGTGTACATTCATGAATAGAGCCGACGCATTTGTCAAAGTAAATAAAACTTGAAATGATTACATAAAAGTTACCGAGAGCCATCCCAGATATTCGTTTAAACTTTTCCATCTCCAAAGGCGACAAGGAAATGATTTATAGCTCTTTGCAGTCGTCGAAATTTATTTGCCTGCAGTTTACTATCGCATGACTTTCTTTCAGACTTTTGTACTTCTTGAAAGCTTGCAGACTCATCAGAAACTTGCTTTCGGTTTATTATGGAAGCTTTTAAGGAAATATGGAGCTCCGTTACGGCGCAGTTTTTAAAAATGTTAGCTGACCCATTAAGAATTTTTTTTGGTAATAAGTCCATTATAATATTAAATCAGGGCAAAGCATTTTAAGGAAATTAATAAGAATATTAATAAAAACATAGGATAGCGATATTTATGTTGACACTCAAAAACAGTAACATTGCCAAAAGTTATCGGTTAACAAATTTAATGCAAAATCTAAAATCACTTTCACCAGAACGCAAGTTAGACCAGGACAGAACTGTGAAAAAACATTTTAATTTGTATGTGAGAGGTGACATTCAGATTTTTGCAGAATTACGAGTAGTTAGGTGATAAATTCGGTAATAATAATTGACTTATCCTCTTTGTCAAATAGGTCGAAAACGTTATTAAAAAAATTTAAATATTTAAAAATTACTAAAAAGATCGATTTCTTCTATTTTCTTGCTTAAAACTTTAAAACAGTTTATTTAGGAGCAAAGTCGTAATGAAGCGACAATTGAATTTTCTATAAGATGCGGCTGGCTAAAAATGTTTTAACCTTTTCACTACTAGCGGTACGTGAGCGTACCAGCACTTGTAACCTCTTAAAATCCCAAGAACCTTTCTGCTTGAATATTAAAAAGTTTTTATTGTTTTCTGTTTTAAAATAATTATTAAAGTATTATAGAGTTCACAAAATAGTCTGAAGATGTATTTTTACAAAAAATATATTGGTGTTACTCACAAGTACCGCTGGGAAAATCTGTATGTCATTAAAAATTTTAGGCACAATACTTTTATTTAAAAAAAAAATACATTTTTCAGTAATCCATTCCATGATACTCAGCAAAACAATTCTTATTTGCACTAATACACAAAAATACTTTGCACTGAGGTAGGTTGAACAGGTTGAAGTAGGTTTTGACTGGATAGCTTTTGAGCTGAATACTTTGCATCTACCGCGTCTTTCCACAAACTTTGGCCAGTGACTTCCAACTTGAGTTAGCCTTATTCCATAAGGCACGCTATGATCATAACGTCGTTTCTTTGATGAAGTACCTGTTGAAGGAACATATTTTATTTTTTCTTCGTGGAGATAGGTAGCAAAGGCTTCTGGTAAGATCCCTTTGAAACTGTAATAAGTTGGTGGGAGGTTTATCTAACACTTTTTTTGCAATTACAAACGCATTTACAAATGTAATTTCCATACACGCCCAAAAGATACGTTGCCACCATTTTCTGGACCTCCGATCTAAACCATAGCATTGACGCAATTGATCATGGTAGTCTACACCTCCCATTGATTTATTATAGTCTTTAATAATAGAAGGGGCATCTACTTCGGATATTGTACCATCCATCACGTTGTTTTCTTTTGACTTTGATAGCTTCGGAGCCGTAGAAATTTGAAGCAATACTGACCACACGATTATCTTTCCATTTGAAATATGAAATTCCTGTATTAGAAATTCTAAAATCGTATTCACCCTTTTTAAGAATTTTGTCTTCTTTCATTTTAGGTGGTAAATATTTGCGGTTAGTTCTTATCGTTCCACAGGCTAATGTATTCTCTCCCTTTAACTTCTTTAATAATTTCACTGTGGTACAAAAATTATCAAGGTAGATAATTTTATTTTTCTTCCTGTCGCCTAGTCGAGCACTACTCTTTCGCCTAAATTATACTCTTTGTATTTGTTATCTATCTTCTCATTTTTTCCCTGATAAATGTCAAACTTTTTAATAAAATCACTCATATCACTATAGCACCATATCTTGTATCCCCTTTTAATAGGTTTCATCGGATTATATTGCTTTAGTGCAGAGCGCCCTTTGAATTTGATGATAGATTCATCGAGAGACATTACTTGTTCCCCACAATAATTTATAAACTGAGTATTATTAACGGTCTGTGTTCGGTGTTATTAACGGTTATTATTAGCGGTAAACGCACTTATTAACGGTCTTACTTTATATAATCGATCTGTGTTGTTTTTGAGTATACCCTGATTGTCGTTTATGTGTAAAAAAAGATAAAATAGCTTGGAATCTATTCTTAGGCATTATCTTTGGCACAAGTGAAACTGAAAGGTCATCCTGCGTTGACCAATAATCAGGAATTGATGGCAGAGTGTGATACCCCATTAAAAAATTAATTAATAAAAATGCAAGAAATTCTTCTTTAGTCATATTTAACTGTTTTCCTTTTTGTACTGTATTTAAATTAGACTGAAACGTTATATCGATGGCGTCACGACAAAAAGGCATAAGCGCCAAAATTTATAAAATGTTTTGGTATCAAAATAAAATACATTTTACGTTCTATCGACTATTAAAATGACGCAGCTGTAAAAAATTCCAACTCGACTAAAACAAGCTTTGAATTTTCTAACGGCCAAATGAGTTTCTTAAAAGATGAGACACCGAAATCAGTAAGCGACAAGATCCGTAGTGGAAGGTGGTGCTTACGTCTTGGGTCTGAAAACGTGGTTATATCAATAAGGTAAACAATAATTTGAAATATTATTAATATTTAATGTTTTGTTAAGCGTTTAGTTAGATTATTTATCTTGAGAAATCATAATACATATACTATAAGAATGTGCAATTTTACCGACTGTCGGTTAGGCCTTTTCAGAAAAAAATTTTTCGTTTATCTAACCGCCATTTGGCCATTTAAAATACACTTTGACTTAGATTTGTAATAGAAAAGTTACTACTTAACCGACTTAAATAAGGTTTGAACCTAAATAAAATATATATTGACTTTGTTATATAATTTTCTTTTTTTTTAATTTTAAAGTTATATTTTGGTAGTAATATTATTTTAAAAAACTAACATTTGAATGGCGCTTACTTCTTTTTTTTAATGGTTTTTAGAATGGTTTCTCGGGGGCACAAAATGATGAATCTTGCATTGCAATCCATTTGGGAAGATCAGAAAAGCAATGTGCAGGAATCCAGCGGAAATAATAAAAACCATGGTTCATTTTCCACTGAAAATGAGGTCCTCAATGAAGCGGTAAAGCATGATGTTCTTTTAGAGCCTGTACTAAAAGGCCATGAACAAGACTTTCAAATGCCTAGTTCTGTTCTAGATGATGATGCCATTGTGGATTTCAGTTTTCCTCTAAGTCCAAATTTGAATATTGACAGCCGTTTATTTTCCAATATTGATGAAACTGCCGAAGAAGAGACTGATTTATTAACCTGTGATGAAAAGCTTGTACCTTACTCAGATAGTGATGATACTGATTAAAGTAGTAATAATGCAGCAATAGTATTTAGTTCATTAGTTGATGATAAGATAGATTGTAATGATTTTATACAACAAAATGATTCTTTAAACTCAGATTCAGATTCATCATCGTTGACAGTATTTTTTAAAAATCAGACTGAAATTGACAGCATTAGTTCTAGCTCATCAACTGGTTCAATTTTCTGTTATATCAGTCCTTCGTTTCTATTAGTTTGTTTTGTTATTGAAAAATGTTATTTTCTGTTATCAAATTTTGATTTGCATTTTATTTCTATTAGTTTTATAACAACTATACAACTTACTTGTTATCAATGTAGAAAAAATGGTACGTTTTAATAGTTTTTGTTGTTTTTTACTTAATATAACGTAATAATTATATTAACTTTATTTTTGTATTTTTTACACCAATATAACTGTAAGAAACTCATAAATATATTATTGTGTATTGTTTAATTTGTATTATTTTTACTTAATTGTTATGCTTTAAAATGAAAAGATTTATTCTCCATTTTTGTTATAATTCCGTAAAATTAAAAGGCGTACAAGTTCCTAAGCGACATTTTTTGATCAAAATACTTTTTTCCAAATATGGTAACCGCCTTTCAAAAAGGCTTAAACACCACAAAACCTAACATTAAAGGCGTAAGCACCAAAATGTTAAATATCTCATGTTTATAATAATTGTTTTATAACTAACATATGGTAAGTCAAAATGCATCAGTTCGATAATAATAAAATGCCAAAAAAATGTAAAAAAAGAAATATTAAGCGATTTTAAACGTTTTTTGTGTCTCCTGAAAAAAACTATCAATGGCGCTTATGCCTTTCTGTCGTGACACCGTCGATATACTCGGGAACATTTCCCAGCAATTTTATAAAAATATGAAGAGAATTTTGACACTCTTCAAAATAGTTTTCTTTCCAAACATAGTTTGGTTTTACATAGGTAGGAATTTCTGTAGCCTTTTCAATTTTGTTCCGCTGCCTCAAAACTTGTTCTTCTGCACTAGTCAGTATGAGCTCATTAACAACTTCTCCTTATTCGTGAACTTCAACACTGATCGTGAACATCGTCAGTAAATTTAGGTATTTCACAACTATCATTTTCATTTTCGATTTCATCATTCAAGTTAGATTTTACGTTTCTATTGGATTCCACTAGTAGCTGACTTTCCGGAAAATCTTCTTCGTTTTCAGATTCTACATCAGTGTCTTCATTGTTAACCATTGGTACCAAGCGGTGGTAAAAATGCAACCATATCCTTATCATTTTCAATGATTTGTGCCAACTCGTCGTATGTCAGGACTTTCTTTGCTAACCTGCGGTTTGCAGCCATACTAAAAATTATAAGAAAAATCATGATAATTGGGTCCTACATTTTTTGTACAATTTTTTTGTTGTATAACAAGCATTCTTGTGAAAAAAAAAAACAGTTAAATTACTAAATATGGAAAATCTATCGTGGCATCAAAACAACACAATTAGTACCAACGGTACGTAGAAGTACCAGTTAAACTTAAGTGTTTTTTTATTACTTACGTGCCCATATATTGTGAACCCAATTGTATGTGTGAAGAAAATATAACTTACCTACTGATAGTCTCCAAACAAAATCGTAACGACGAAGAAATCAGCAAACAATAAATATCAAATAATTTATAAAAATATAACCTTAAATACGTTTACACTGACAAATCTCAAGGGTCACTGACGCATCAAAAACCCGCCAAGCAGATCGTGTGACGTTGCAATAATTTAAAAATGCTGGACGAATATGTACATTTGACAAAAATAGACTAAGTTGGTTTATGTTTTATTGTAACGTCGATTTATTTTGATGGTAATTCCGCGTACCGCTGGTAGCTAAAGGGAATATTTTTTGAAAAAGATCCGGTAGTTAAACGGTTAATGTATCAACCTTGCTGCAAAATAGCAATATATTCAGAAAAAGGGGGTGAACCAATATTTTTTTATTCAATATGTTTCAACCCCTTAAATTGCACTTAGGACCTTGATAGTTTGTCTAGAAAAAAGTAAAGTAAAGTTCGTGTAACCTTCTGGCCAAGGTCCAGGGTTTTCAGGTCACGCAAGCGCCCCTAACATGACTTACCGACTACTTTCATAGCCGGGACCGACGACTTTACGTGTCTTCCGAAGCACGGTGGCAGCTCAGTTAACACATTAACGCCGAAAAAAAAATCTTAAAATTTTAGAAATTAACAATAATAATGACTAAAATAAGACCCTAGGATAAACTTTTGATTATATTTTTTATTAGGAAAAACAAGATGCTTAAAAATAGCTGTTCCCATATGGACTCGTTAGGCGCAACCTATGTTATACACAAAAACAATTATTTTTATAAAAATTAACTATTAATTATGAAACATTCGAAAACAATCTATACAAAGTTCAATATTGCATTTGCAGCACATTGTTCGTCATCTACTATTGCAATTGTCACCCCCACATCTTCGCCTTTTACCTTCGGTGAATATAATAATGTAATGATGCATTCCATCATATCTAATATTATTTCTAACTCGAAAATCACTCGCTGCTGCTTTCAGTGTTCGTCCAGTAGCTTTCGGTTGTACCCTGTATCTTGTTAAATACATCCGAAATAAAGAAAAGAAACACAAGAGTACTACTGACCAGCTTCCTTCTACCTGTTTATGTACCTGGTAAATACTTCGTCTAAAATCTAGTTAACTAATTTTTCGGTCACTTTTTCTGTACAAAATCCATGCATTCTGTAATGCAGCGTCAATTAGATAAGTAAATATGGGCCAGTACCATTTATTTGACCTAATACCAATGCGATAACTACAATCATATAAAAAATTATATTCTAAAGGCAGACAAAGAGACAAACTTACCAAGATATGTTGTTGTCCATTTGGTCAGTTCCACTCATATTTTTATTGTATTGCGCTATAAGATTAGGCCTTGGTATGAAAAGTATTTTCTTTGCTTTTCTGTTAAACCTGTCTACTGCCTTCACTGGCTCAATACCATAACTCGTACTAGCAAGGGTGACAACAATATTGTCCATCCATCTAACATACATTATTCCAGTTTCCCTGTCTTTGTTTTTCAACCTTCTTTTTTGAAGGAAGAGGGCAGTCCTTTGGCAAGCGGTTTTTACTTATAGTGCCGGTTCCACTATAACCATTAACTGCTTTTAGAGTACATAATAAATTTGGATTTGTAAACAAGTTATTGAAAAAAAAAATTGTACGGAAAGTTTCCTTTTTCCTTTAGTTCCATAATCATTTGCAGTAGAGCAGCCGTTGGTTTTCAAAAAATTGATTCGTAATTAGAATTTCATCTGGGATTTTTTCCTTGGTATACTTCAAAATTCACCAAGTAACCATTCGGAGTATTCAACGACCAAACCTTGTATCCAAATCTTACTGGTTTGACACGGATAAATTGTTTACATGCATGGTGACCAAAATACCGAATCATCGATTCATCGTAGAAAAGATTTGGTTTAGGTATAAAGTGTAGGAAAACTTGATTTTAAGTGGTCTGTAATTAGCCGAAGCTTGTACATTTTATCAGAGGTGTTTACATTATTATTATCAACAAAATGAATAAATCTACAGATTTGCAAGAATCTCTTTTAATTCTTCTATGGTCATGTTAGGATCAGGACAATTTTAAAATAAAGCATAGTTGATATGAAGAATATCGTCGGAGACAAAACATACAAATATCTCTGACCAGCTCAACGATTGGTATTTAGAGTAGTCCCCTGGTGGAAATGTACGACTACCGGTTTGCAAATCTCCTTCAACAAAATTGGTGACTGCTGGTTTGATGGCTATATTTAGTAAATAACTGTCCTTATTTGGAACATGTAGATGAGTTGATGCAGATAAAATATAAATTTTATCAAGGTTGAGTCCCAGTCTGTCTTTGTTCGCAAATACAATCTCAGCTGGAGCACTCAGTTGTCCTGCCGACAAATTGTCTGCTAAACCACTCTCATCTTCATCTGCAGGGTCTTCATCAGTTAAGATGTTACTATCAGGAGGCTCAATATATATATATATATATATATATATATATATATATATATATATATATATATATATATATATATATATATATATATATATATATCTACGACATTTCCTTTATCATAAGCTATATCTAGAGCTTCTTGAAGCATAATTCCCCTAAAATGAAGCACATTATTCTTAAATGGCATTAACCCCTAACGAGCCCTTATGTTTAGAGGCAAATTTTATAGCCATAATAATTTAGACAAAAATAGTTTTTACATCATAACATTCCTTCACATGTTATTGATAATATACATATAAATGCAATTAGCTAGATAATATTTTCAGAGTTAAATAATACTACACAAATTTGATGTCCATATTTTTCACGAATATTACTATCACATGTATTCAAATATCCAAAACAAACGAAAACTTTTACCACTGGTTCGCACAAACTCTCCTAGGCATGTACCGACATGTACTAAGCTTGTCTGGCTACTAAAACCACTTCGGAGTCCCCACTACAAAAAATTCTTTACGTTTTAAAAACCTTCTAACGAGCCCATATGGTACCGTTAGGCGCTAATAGGTTAAATTAGAAATTGAAAATTTTGTTGGTGCCGAGGTTCGAACCCGGGCCCTCCAGCTTCTTAAGCCAGTAACATAGCAACCCAAGCTACGGCTACCACTAGTCTAAAAAATCTTTATAGTATAGTCAAATAGTCCATTATTAAATCTGTTCTGTCTTCTTGCTTGTGTAATAAAGTAATAACTGCATTATTTCATTGAGAAGGAGTTCTTCGTTCGTAGATGTATTCGGTGAAAAGCTTGGCCAAATCCTGGTTAATGTTATTTCCACCTAGTTTGATTGCTTCGATCACTACTCCGTTATCGCCAGGGGATTTATTATTTTTCATTTCTAAAAGTGAGGCAAATGTTATTTCTGACATTAATTCCGATCCCTGATTTGTAATTTTGGGCAGGGGCTGATCTTGCATTTCGTCGGTGCTCTCATATATTTCGCGATAAAAGGATTCGATGATCTCAAGGATTTTGGTTCTATCAGTAGTGTTTTTATCTTTGTTTTTTATTTTGTGTACATATTTTTGTTGCCTATGTTGTTCGTATTTAGCCTCAAAACTTTTGTTTTCTTAAATTATTTTAGTTATTTCTCTTGTATTGTTTTCTCTTACATCTTTTCGTATTGACCGGTAGATATCTTTATTAAATTTCTTTATTGTTGTTTAGTGGAAGCCGTATTTTTCCATCAGCTGTCTTCGTTTACCTATTAGCGCTTTGGTATTTTGGCTTAGTTTTTTGTTATGGGTCAGAACGGTCGGTAGCACTCCCTTTCCGTTTTTTTTTTAGAGCCGTCCTTATGCCATCATTTGCTTGATCTACATCTTCTATTTCGTCTTGCAAGTCTTGTATATGTCTGGTTAGTGTAAGTTCATCCAGATCGTTGTTTTGTGGGGGAATCCATTTCTTTTTTCTTGTTTTTAGTATTATCTTTGTTCTTTCCAATTGGACATTTAATAGTATCTTATCTCAGATTATTCTGTGGTCGCTTCTTATTAATAATAATAATAATAAGTAATCTCGAAAATATACAAATAAGTTTCCATTTGACGGAACTATAGCCAGACTCATGTAGTATAATGACAATTTGTAGATTATAAAATATTACTTTTCTCATAAGTTATAGTATAATAAATACTTACTAGAAGTACTCAAATTAAGAGAGCAACATTTAGTCGTTCTAACGACTAACTTTTGCTCTCTTAATTATATAATTCGAATGACATACCCAAATACTATAAGTTGAATAATTTGAAAAACCAAAAAAAAAAAATTCAAGTAAATCAATAAACATGACAAATGAGCTAACTGTCAATTAAACGTATAAACGTCAAAATGTATAGTAAACAAGGTATCAAAGACATGTCATAATGTTGATCCTTGTTTAACTTATTGTGATATCTATAGACAAACGACTTAATTTTGCAATACTATAGTATTTTATATATAAAAGTGCGTGCACGTCATTCAAGATTTACTACGTCAGAACCCCACAGTGTTGCCAAAACATAAGAATAGTAAGTAAGTGAGGAATTTTTAAATAGTCAACTATTTGTCAAACTATTATATTAACAGTAAATACACTTAGTTTTAAGATTACTGCAACGCACTAAAATACATAAGAAAACATTCTATTACGAAATTATATATTCTAAATTTTAAACTTGCCACTTTTAGAGCATTAATAGTAAAAACGTCCCGCTATTATTTCTTGTTCAAAATAATCTAACTTATATGAAAGCTTATCAGCTTTCTACAGACTATTTAGTTGTTTTGGCATATCATAATCACAATACACAACAATAATTAGTTTTTAAAGCTATGAATCTAAATTTAATATATAATTATAAATACAATTTATAAATAGATAGATAGAACGTTTATTGACCACTTTACATAAAGTTTGAAGTCCGTATAAAAAATACAATAAAAGATATAATAATGTAAACTTAAAATTAACTTAACCATATTGGCTAAAGTAATATACATATGTAAGTATTAGCAGAAGAATTAAAATTAAAAATTTAAGATAAAAAAATCTCTAACCAAAAAAAAAAAAACAAACCTAAACTGTCACATAAAAAATCTTTGAAATATGGAAGTAACAAAAATGTGCAAATAATTAAGAATATTCCCGAATCGATGACTAAATAAACTAATACATAAAACTTAGTACATTTTAATAGCAATAATACAATGTGATATGTAGATAGTAAATGGACAGTATTCTGATCAAACTGGGTACACGTTATAAAGGTGTATTGAGGTATTCTGTCTTTGAGTAAAAACAATATGTTAAAAAATGCTTTCTGATCCTATTTTTAAACAGTGGTGGAGACAGAATTTTTATTTCGTTAGGCACATAGTTATACAAGTGAATATCAATTGAATTCTTTGTGCTCTTTGATAGTCTGAATCGTTGTGACCTAATTAAATCCCTCGATCTTGTTAGATGATCATGTAATTGGGAGTTTATAGTAAACTTATTTCTATTATCGTGAATTTCCAACAGTGTTGCATACATATAAAGCGAAGGTAGAGGCATAATACCCATGTTCAAAAATAATGGTTTACAATGATCCCTTAAATCCGCTCCAGCAAGTATCCTCACCACCTTCTTTTGTAATTTAAATATTCTGTCGGCATGACCAGAGTTGCCCCAAACAGCTATTCCATATTGTATATGACTATGAAACAATGAAAAGTAACACATTTTAAGGGTACTTTTAGGTACCAAATAAACCAGGTTACGCATTACAAATATTGTACTGGCGAGTTTAGAACTTAAGTTGTCTATATGGATGCCCCAATCTAAGTTGTCATCCATAAAAATCCCTAACAATTTGTTTGTTTTTACAGTTTTTAATTTTAAGCACATCGTTTCCTATTTTGTTATTTAAATTATATTGATTCTGGTCGGTACTAATAACGGTTGTATCATCTGCAAAACATATACACCTTAAGGGGTGGGTATAATGAAATGTACCGTTGAGATATAGAAGAAAAAATGTAGGTCCTAATATAGACCCTTGGGGAACTCCATGTTCAACATTGTGAAAATTGGAGTAGTTATTATTTAAAAAAACGGCCTGTTTTCTGTTTATTAAATACGATCGAAATAAATTAAGAGCATTTCCCCTTATGCCATATTTGTGCATTTTGTCTAAAAGTAGAGTGTGTGAGACACAATCAAAAGCCTTAGATAAGTCACACAATGTTAAAGACACGAAGTGACCTCTCTCTAGGCCATCAACTACTTCCCTTACAATTTCCTGAATTGCTTGAGTAGTGCTGCATTTTTTTCTGAAACCATATTGATTACAATGAAGTATTTTGTATTTTTCTATGTACTCTATTAAGCGATTATTCAAAATACTTTCAAAAATTTTACCAAGAATGGGAATAATAGAAATAGGGCGATAATTTTCAATTTCTTCTGGAGATCCTTTTTTGAGTAGCGGTAACACTTTTGTTACTTTTAATACATCGGGAAAGATTCTTTCGATAAGGCAAAGATTATAAAGTATGACCAGTTTATCAATAATAATATCCAGAGTTTCTATCACTAATTGTTTGTTTAAGAAGTAAAAATCAGTGCATTTTGAGTTTTTCAAGCTGTATAATGTATTCCTAACTTCAGTATCACTAACAGGTGTTAAAAACAACGAGTGGCAAGGGGAGTATATTCCCTCCAAAAAATTCATGGCATCATTTTCATCTGTCTCATCTAACGAGTTCAATATATTTCCCGCTACCGAAGTAAAGTAATTATTAAACTCGTTTGATGAAATATTACATGAAGTTACTTTTTTATTTTGAGTTTTATTCCTATGATAATTGATGACTTTCCAAGAATCTCGAGATATATTATCAGATTTTAAGAAAAACTGCTCATATGCCAGTTTTTTCTTTATTGATATTGTTAATTGATAGTGTTTTTTGAATTGATTATACAGAGTGTAATTACTAGTAAGGTTAGCAGTAATTTTTATCTTCGAAAGGTTTACTCGCATTTTCCTTAGTTCATCGTCAAACCAAGAAACAGGTGCCTCAAAATGAATTCTTGACTTTTTTACTGGAAAGCAAACTTCAGTTAATTTTACATATGTGTCAATTATGAACTCAGCTAATTCCGTTGCTCTTATTGAATTGTTTATTAACGACCAATCCACAGATTTTAGTGATTGTTTTAACATTTGGGTGCCTTTACATGTTATGTGTCTTCTGAATATCCTGTCATTGTCAATTTGATCAGATTTTATTTTTAAATTCAGGAATTGAGCACAATGATCAGCAAGGCATGGGTCTACAACACCACACCCAACTATTTCATTATCTATATTTGTTAAAATATTATCTAAACAACTTGCTGATGTAGCAGTGATTCTTGTAAATTCATCAATCCTCATAGTTAAACCAAAAGAAGAAATTAGATCGGAAAAATATTTTAATTCATTTGAAGTGCCTTTGAAATCAATATTGAAATCCCCAATTATAATTGTTTGAACATAATTATTAGAACAGAATATTAATAATTTTTCAAATAGGCCTAAGAAAATTTGGAAATCTGCGTTACCTGTTCTATACACTGATACTAGAATAGTTTTTATATCTATAATTTCCAAAGCACAAAATTCACCTTCATATTCACAAGATATATCATTTAAAGAAACTGGACGTGTAGATATTTTGCCATCGCAGAAAATAGCAACACCCCCATGTTCTCTACTTTTTCTACAGTAACAAGTTGATAAAAAGTATCTGTCAATTATCACTGTTGTTAATTCAGATTCTCTAAGCCAATGTTCAGAAAAGCACAAAATATTGTAAGTTTTATCTTTTAAAAAAATGTTAAGTTGATCAATTTTATTTAATAAACTTTGTGTATTTATATGAAAAATGCTTACCAAACTGGTTTGGTCAGGATTTACTACCAACTTTTGTTTATCAGAACTTATCATATCACTTTCACAAAAACAGGTGTTTCCTATATTCTTTTGCACTACCGCTGATTCTATTCGTACACTTTTATCTACATCTCTTGCGGCTTTCTGGGTGTTACGTGAAAAAAACGTTGTACGTGAGCTCCACATGGCCATATTTTAGGAGACATAGCTTCTTTAAAATTGTTATTAAAAATTGTAACTTTAAATGAACTGTAAATATCAGGATTCTTTGATTTTAGGGATTCTACCTCTACTTCGGGAAATGTAGTCTTCATAAGTTCCCTCATATTTTCCGCAGTCATATCGGGATCGACCCTGTATACATGTAGGTCTATCAACTTATGTACTCCCTTGATTTCTTTTCCATTTAATATCATTTCAGTGTTTTTTCCCACAACTAAATGCTTTCTTTTTTTCCTTCTATCTCCTTCTGTCCATTCAGATTTTTCCTGGTTACTTTCACCTACGTATATGTACTCATTTAACTTTTGTTCTGTAGTTACTTGTAATATCGCTTCTGAAACATCTTTCTTTGTAACTTCACATTTCTGGGAAGAACTGGCAACAGTGCGATCTCTGTTCGCGTTGATGGGTTGACGAACTGATTTTGTTTCGACTGAATCCATAAGTGTGTCTTTGTTTATTACCTTATTTTGATGTATAAGTTGTTCTTGATTTTCGACAACATTTTTTTGCGAATTTAATTGTTTTAGTAAATCAATATGTTGACTCATAAGGTCAATTTTTCCGTATAGCTCTTTAATTAGGGTATCTTTTTGTCTAATTATATATTTGAATATGTTAATATCAATTACCTTATCATCTGTTATTAAGTTATCCATTGCTTCCAAAAATATTTGATCTTCAGGTTTCACTGGTAAACAACATATAATATATAATATATATTAAACAATATATAATATATAATATATATTAAACAATATATAATATATTATGATCAAATTTTGTAAGAATTCAAAACATAAACAAAATTCTTACTCTAAAAAAGTGGCAACCCTTTAAAACAATATTGCCATACGCTGAACTGTCAAAATTTGAAGTATTCCCGTATCAGGTGTGTACATTTGTTTAATATATTTAATTAAAATTATTATTTTGTGGAATATTAGACTTACAGAGTTATTTCATAAAATTTATATTGTTAATAATAACAAATGTTTTTGGTTATTTAATAAATATAATTCTAAAATTTTCAATATAATGATAATTAAGTTTTTGGATTTCGTATGGGTTTCGTATTATTAGCTGTGTTAGGGAAATTTGAACTCTAAGGTTGACGTTCTGGAAATTTTAAATATAAGTAACGTCACTTTATATAAATTGTGACGTTCACGCATTTTTATATAAAAAATACTATAGTTTCTTTGAGTAAAAAGAGACCTACAGCCGGAAAAATGAATGATTACCCATGAAGAATCATATTAATAACTTATTGTGTATTTGCTGTCTTTTTCTATAAATAATAAATGTTCGTTACAGAAAAAGATAGCAAATACAAAATAAGTGATTAATATGATCATTTATGATTTTTTTCAAATTTTGCAAATAATTTTTTACGTTACTATGGTTACTTCTATTGATTCTCACTTTGACAAATAAGAAAAATCACCGATTTTTGCGTGAGTAATTAAAATAAAAAATAATTGGAAAAATAAAAAAATCAACATAAATAATTACATTATTAATGCAAATATTATAAATAAATCAAAATAAATTTTGAGATATTTTTTTTTTCTTTTTTGAAAATAACATATTTTTGTACTTTGGTGACCAGGCGTAAAAGTGCTTTACTTTTCCGTCTAGGTGTAAAAGAGACATTTACATATTTTCAATCATGTAAAAATTAAACTTTGGTGACGATTAAAAAAAATTATTTATTTATAGTCCACATATCAGACACGAAAATGCCACTAAACGTCTAAAAATTGTAACGGTAAAATTTGCCTACCACATTGTGTATCACTTATGGGAGCTGGAAGTTGGGACTGAGCAAATAGGGTAAAGAAATAGTGTAAACAAACAAACCGAAACGTTTGCGAATGGCCACTTTTAGTTTGGTTAGAGAGCTTGGTCGTAAGAAAGTGAATAAAAGAGGGACTGGATGGGGTAACTACAAAGAAAAAAATATAAAAATACTTACATAGATTTCCTGGGCAACACACACAAGAAGGTTCCTAAATTATTTGAATTGGACGCCGTTTAAAAGAATCTTCTTGCTGGATAGAAGGCTTTTCTTTCCTAGAAAAAATATTAAAGGCTAAAAATTTTTTAAAGGAAATAATTCTACAACTCCTGGTTTAGAGAGAAACTTTCCTGACGTTGAAACACATATAAGAATTTAAAATATTATTACAAACTAAAATTATCTAAATTTTTCAACATAGCTTTCATTGAGGTTAACCTTTAAACAAAACAATTTAAATTTATAGATGTCAGGATAATACTGACTGTCATTTGTCGAAATAAATTATCAAACGTTCTTAAAATATTAATTAAAGTTTAAAATTAATTGCATTTAAAAGAAGTTTAATATGATAATTAGCTCATCTATTAAACTTATAATTTTATTTATTTAAAATTTTTTAGTCTGAAAGCAAATTTTTTATTAATAAAAAATTGTTTATTTTTACTTTAACAAAACTTTACTGGAAAAACTTTAACAAAAAGTACCTTATATTACTCGGGTTGGTATTAAGTTTTTGGGATTAGGATTAGATCAAAAACACTGTCCCACACAAACTTTAAATGGTCTGGGACGACCATGGAACATAATAATAGACACATCTTGGGAAGTTAGGACACTGATTAGGGCTTTGGATTATCCTGAATGACAACACCTGCACTTTTCAAAACTCGCCCCCTTAAACGCTCCTGCTTAAAACCATGTGGACTTTGTCAAATTGTTGTAACGCTGCTTTACAAAACTCCTCGATAGGACACAGCACAAAAAATCGGTGATTAATTCAACAAAGACTGCCATTTAGCATCGTGAGCTCAAATTCACCTCTCCACAAAAAAAAATTGCCAGCTTTGCAGCACTACACGCAGCAAGCTATTTCTTCCGAATCAAAATCCCAACTTTCACTTAGACTCCACACTGCTACACTACACATTTTCCCATAACAAAAAGAAATAACAAAAAAACAATAACACATTTAAAGAAAATCCGGACTAAACAATGAACCAAATGCTTTGGCGATCCATCGTAGAGTAAATCACTTTACACTATATTTCTATGACAAAAACGAATAACGAAAAAACATTACGAATTTAAAAAAGAAAAATTCGGACTAAACAATGACCTGACTCCTATGGTGGTCTATTACAGAGTGACATCATTCTTAAAAGTCCTTCGCCTCCCCGCATAACGTTCTCACCAATCTAAGTGGATGATTATTTGACGCGCAATATTAAGCGGAATCAACATCAAATAAATACCATCTGTGTTACATAAATAAACTTAAAATGATTATATTATCAATCTCAGCTACGCAAAAAATTGAAAATATTTTTCGGTGTTTTAATACATACGAAAGGAAAATAGAAATGCAACAAAATCATATGAACAAGCTGAATTTTGCCACAGACATATATAATAAACATAGACTGATAACCACAATAGATTAGCGTTCCTCCAGTGCGACAGAGAAAAAAGGCGAACGAAAAGAGAAGCAAAGCACTCCCTGCATCTTTTTCTAATGGACGGGGTTTATTGACCACCTGATTATCCCACTGGTTCTTTTAGGTCTCACGTGGTCAAAAAATACAGGTCATTAGAAAGAGATGCAGGGACTACTTTGCGTTAGTTTTCTCTATCGCACTGGGGGAACAACGATGCATTGCAACGCTCAGTCTATTTGTATTATATGTCTATAATTTTGCTGAGAATGTTAATTTTGGCACCCCAAAAAATACACAAAACAAAAGTTTACTACTCCTACCCCCCGACTTTTTCCAAAACCACCAAAACGGACAAATCATTTACCAAAATCTGTACGTATTAAAAAATATATTTCAAATTAAAAATATAGCTAGGCCTGGTCGATCAACAACAGACCAGATCTTTGTGCTAGGGCAAATACTGGAAAAAACCAATGAATTCAATATCGACACATACCATCTTTTCGTAGACTTCAAATCGGCCTATGATAGTGTCCTAAGAAATAAATTGTATGAAGCCATGGATGAATTCCACATCCCCGATAAACTGATAAGATTGGTTAAGGCTACAATGCGTAAAGTTGTTTGCAATTTCAAAATACAGGGCGAACAATCACAGGCATTTGAAACACATGGGCTGCGACAGGGAGATGCGCTGGTATGTCTCCTTTTCAACATAGCTCTGGAATAGGCGGTCAGGGGTGCCCAAATAGACAACAGAGGAAATATTTTTAGTAAATCATCCCAAATTGTGGCACATGCAGATGATGTCGACCTAGTTGCCCGCACAACACGCAAGGTAGAAGAAATGTATACCATCTTGTCAAACGCCTCAAAAAATATGGGCCTGCAAGTAAATGAAGATAAAACTAAGATAATGGCATCAACATTCAACAATAGAGCCAGAAACATCGGCCACCAATTCACGGTTGATAATTCTACCTTTGAAGAGGTGGACAAATTCAAATACTTAAGCTCCCTAATCACCAAGGAGAACGTCCTGATGGAAGAAATCAAGCGATTTCCAAGGCAGATGAAAATCTCCTGCTTATATTTGAATAAAGGATCCTGAGAAGAATATTCGGTGGCATCTGTGAAAATGGTGTTTGGAGAAGGAGGTACAACTACGAGATATATCACAGATATAAACATATATTTGGTGGTAAAGACGTAGTATCCTTTATAAAAATGGGAAGACTAAGATGGGCAGAACATCTGGCAAGATCACAGCAGAACAACCCTCCTAGAAGAATTCTTATGTCGCAACCTGTGGGAAGTAGAAGTAGGGGTAGGCCAAAACTCAGATGGAGGGATGGTGTAGATGAGGATGGTAAACAAATAGGCGCAGCAAACTGGCAACAGTTGGCAATGGATAGAACTGACTGGCGTAATAGACTTGGGAAGGTCGAGGCTCTTTTATAGGGCTGTAGCACCAATGATGATGATGATAATATAGCTGGGATTATTCTGAACACAAATGTTAACACTTTTTGTGTTTATAATGTTAATGATGATGATCAAGCTTAGAATCATCAGAATATACCTAATAAAAAATTATTATTGAAGAAACAGTTGACAAGACAAAATATTTCGCAATTTACATTTCGTATAAAATCCGACTTTAAAGCAGTCCTATTAATATTCATTTTAAATAGTATATTGACATCAGCATATTTTAAATAGTATATTGTGGATTAGTGTATTATGTAAGTATTTTGTAGTTTTCTATATTTTTAGTTAAATTCGTACAAAGTCATTGTTAATAGATTTTTCTGCTCCATCTGCCAGAGCAAAACAAATTTATCCCCTATTGTACAAAGTTCCACAGAATTTAATCGATTGTTAAAGTTTGCACATAATTCAAAGAGTCAGTGATAGTAATCCACCTGAAAAATGGTCGTTGCACTTTTAACGACTAGAAAGACCGGCAGAGCGACTGGAACTTTTGTTTGACATGTCAATAGCATCTTTTAGTGAAGGATGTCGAAAAATTCCTACAGAAACTCGAGGGCCTGACTGTCACCCATTGTTAAACGATTCCCGTCTCATTTAAAACTTCCTGCTGAGCATATTTAAAATATATTACAAAAATCTTTTATAGCAAAGTTTCAAGTGCAAATATTAAACCCTATGAATCTATATTCGTCTGTGGAATAATATTCTTGTCAAAAAATATCGCTGTGAAATTTTTGTACTGTGAAAAGCAAACAAAAAAACATTTTTTTAATCAATACAAAATAGCAACTACGAGGTTATTAGCAATTAAGATGCAAAAATCAAATTCTTAATAAAAAATTTACAACAAAATAACAACGTGTATAGAAAAACTTAAAAAAAAAAACGGTATGAAACAGTAAAGGAGGGCGCGCATTAGATCGGCTCAGACCGGTTGGCTCGGCTAAGAGCAATCGGCAGATTTTGCTATACATGAAAATAAATGAGCCAACGCGCACCGCTTAACCCTTATTCGGAAAAGTTGTGTCCATCGGACACACTTATAGATATGTTAGACTGTATATTTCAAAAATCACAGCATATAATTACCTCAAAAATTAGAACTTTGTCGACTTTAAAATAAACTTATTGGAGACAACAACTAAATATTTTAAGCTAATCAAAATATAATATGAAAAAATAAAATTATTTTTACTGACGTAAACGGACAATGCATGTCCGTCGGACACAAATTGTTATTCGATGCGGTTACGCTACTGGTCATCAATATTTATCGAATGTCGGTCACATGGAGTACTAAACAAGCTATGACTAGTTGGACAAGTAATTTATAAGTATAAAATAAATCGTAGATTGAGACTAGTATACCTTATGATACAACTTCAGCTCTTGAACAACACATCAGAAACAGTCAACCAGAAATGTGTGTTGCTAAAAATAAAACTGAGTGGTGATCACAACCTTTTCCGACTGGACGAACACGAGTTCATAATTTAGTAAAAGAACCACTACACAAAGTTCTAATTCCACATGGAACACGCATTGAAGACCCACTAGACACATTTCGCTTATATTTGACTGAAAATGTTGTGGATGACATTGTCCGTTACACCAATCTAGAGGCTCATCCTGTATTGCAAAATAAACCATGTACATAAGTCCTACGATAGAATTGAAATGTATGCTTTCTTTGGTCTTCTGTTTACCGCCTGGCATCTGAAATCAAACTGTGAAAGTTATGAAGCTTTGTGGAACTCAGTTTATGGACCACAGATTCTTCGACCCACTATGAGTATAAATTGGTTCAAAGAGCTTTTGCGTTTTATTCGTTTCGACGGCAAAACGACAAGATCCAATAGACGTAAAAAAGATAAACTAGCTGCTATACGGGATATATGGGATCAAGTACTAGGAAATTTGAAAAAGCATTATTTGCCAGGTCGAAATATAACAATCGACAAGCAGTTGATTCCTTATCGTGGAACATGTCTGTTCAAACAATATATTCCCTCAAAACCCAACAAGTATGGAATGAAAATATGGTGGGCATGTATGTTCGAGATTGTTAATCCCCATTTTAATTCACGAGTTCGTTACAAAACTTTTCCATCGACCGTACTTTTCAGAAATAAATATATCTTAGTTTAAATTTTTATTTACTTAACGATAAACAACAATTTTGTTAGCTTTCATTAACTTTATTCAAAGTTTAATTTTTCTTAGTGAAAGTTGTATTATTGTAAACATTAATATTCGAAATAGTACAATAATTACTAAAATTAAAGGAAGGTATTGATAAATGATTATCTGCTGTATAGCATTTTGACAAATTTTTTCAGCCGTCTCAAGTTTATTCTGCATAGAATTATCTATATAGCCTTCTGTTACATCAGCCGATTTCTGTTACATCAGTCGACCAGCCACCTAGTCTTTTATTAGCTGAAAAGTCTGCACCACTGTCACACAGTATTGAGGCAGAGGAACGTATAAAACAATGCCCAGTGTAGAGATGAGGGGTACACTAATTTTATCAATTTAGCAATAGTGGAAGGAATTTTGATGAAAAAAAAAATGAAAAATCGTTTATGTGGTGTGTGTGCCGGTCTTAAAGAAATATAGTTTTTAATCGCATTGAAAATGGTATTTGCTTCGTTATCTACTATGGTAAATATTCTATTTGTATGTGTTTTTGATACTTTTATTGTGACAAGAAACTTTGGCCTCAAATCTTGAACGTTATTTGTTTCTAATTTCAATAGTTTGTCCTTTCTTAACGCACTAGCAACTCCGAAAATCAATGCAACCTACAAAATAAAATGTTATAAAATACAAGTATTAAATATATAAAATTAATTAACTGGTTTACCATTATCAGTAGAAACACGTCGTTAGGAGCACTGGAGATTAGGATGGATCGAAAAAAACTTTTTTTCGAATTTGATAATGGCCCTTGTGGCAAAAGTTGCCATTCATAAAAGTAAGTTTTTTGCCAAAAAAATTTTTTTTTACATCAACCCCTTTAGGTGCCCCAACCCCCTAAAAAAAATTTTTTTTTTTTGAAAAATTTTTCGATACGGCCCTATATGTAAACTCTTCTTAAATGTTTAAAAAGTTTGTGTTCAAAATTTGGAGGCTCTAGGAACATTTTTGGAGGTGCCCCAAAGACCTAACGGAAAATAAAAAAATCCTATTTCATGTAGATAATACAATTTTAGCTGAAATCTAAACAAATTAACGGAATAATACATTTATTGACGGTAATACGACTCGTTACATTTCTATAAGGTAATATTAAATATTAAAAGTGAGTGTAGGAACAATAATGTAGGTAAGAAAAATAAAACTAACAATTCAACAAAACACTTAAGCTGCCAAAACGTATTTACCTTAAAAGGAACGTGTACCGATTTACAAAAAATATGTTATTATTAACAAATATTTAACTTATAACGTATATTATTATTAAATGGAACAAAAGGTTATTTAAACTTAAATTCTGACTTAGAATTAAATGATTTCATTAGCTTCCTGGACTCGATTCGAGATTTTATGAAACCATCTCGTTTTTTCTCTCCACAAACTTTAGACGATGCCTCTGTAACTAAATGTACCCATCTTTCAGTGGCCTGAGTGTGGCAGGGGAACTTGGACAAATCTAGAAAGGGTGCTGCAGTTTCTTGACCAGATACAAAACTTTCCAGGTCCTCGTCGGAGACGTGCTTTATTATTGGTGGTTCTGACCTATCTGTTTCATACCAGTAAATTATATCTGTATAATCCTCTACCTGCATGTTTAAAGGAGGTACGCGAAATTGTCTGACAGATGTTGAATTTTTGTTCTCTTTTCTAGAAGCAATTATTCTGCGGCAGGCTAACTTGCGGATGTGCTCTCTGGTATCTGCCAACATCGCTAGAAGCAGGTTCTCTGAGTGGCCAAAATAGCCATTTCTTTGTATTACCCCATCTACTATCTTCCTTAAATCAGTCGGCATATATCTTGAATATGCAATCAATCTCCACAAATGTCGTGGACCTTCAGTACACAATGGCTTACATTTGATACTGAACCATAATGGACCATATACTTTCATGATAAATTTAGCTAAGTGTACCAGATTTTCGGAGGGGTGCTCCGATGCGACATATAACCGAAGGATTCTACTCGCCGTTGTCACCCATCTTGAATGTACGACTGGTCCTGGTTTAATCCTCGCAAGGTCTTCGCTGCATTCTCCAGATGATACTGCATGCAACATATCATACAAATATTGCTGATCAGTACTCAAAATCTTTCTATCTAAATCAGGAATAGTGTTACTCACAATGTTCGAGAATCTGACTAAAGGGAGGGTTTCACAAGCTTGTATTGATTTTCCAATGGCACCAGAAAAAGCTTTCGGACCTTGAGTAACACCATCAAGTTGGATTAAAAGGTGGCGTAACGGAAGTTCGTTTAGATGTAACATGCAAATAAACCACTGAAGAGGGCGATTTAGGGCAATTTCTAGTAGTCTTATTATTCCTGCGTTTGTCCCTGTGTTGACATTGGTACCATCACATCCAACTGCTATTAACGATTCAGTCGATACTTCTTTTCTATTAAAGAAATCCAATATTGCATCTTTGATGACGACAGCTGATCCAGACGATACGGCTAAATGGCCGAGGTAAACGGAACCTGGCTCTTTTACCAAGGATATATGTTCCTCTGTGATGATACTATAGTAATACTTATCGCCCTTCTTAGTTTGTGTCAGGGATTTATCCTTCCGTCCATCAAAATATAATGCTTCTACTACCTCCATGTTCTCATTTTGCAATTCTTTCCTGTTCTTTTCCCTTTCCCGACGAACTTTATTTCGATCTATTATTTTGGAAGTGTCCTGTTCATTAATGATGCCCAAATCTTGTAACAGAGCGGAAGAAAGTGATGCAGCGCTTCTGTCTGAAACACCGTAACGATCGCACTCCCTAGCAAAAGCTGTGAGATTTACCCTCATTTGCAAATTTGTAACGTTTTCAGATGTGGAAGAACAACAGGGCTGGGGATCAGAGTCAGACAACTTTCCAGGATCAGTCCTAGTCTCATTCTCAGAGTCTCCTGGCTCAGATGCAGTATCTCTAGACTTTAATTTTGGGCGTTTTTCAAATTGTTCTTCATGTTCTTGAGATCGTTCCATCATTCTTTGGTTTCTTTTTGCTAATTTCCTGGATGATGCTACATCAATTGATCCTATGACTAGGTTTCTGGTAGTTCGCTGATCTATTACAAATTCCCTTTCTTGTGCTGGAATCTTCTTCTCTTTGGAGCAATGGCAATCGTTGAGGTCTTTACATTTACAACTAGCAATATCAAAGAGAGTTTCCTCCGAGCTAAGTTTTAAATCTGTAAGCTTCTTTGTGTAGCTTTCAGATTGCTGCCTGCCCTTATATGGTTTGAGTAGAGTCCTATAGTCAGTATTCAATTTTTTTACTTTCTCAGTAACTTTTTTAAATGTAATTGTTGGAACCGATGACTTCTTCCAGATGTTCACTAGAGTGTTTGCAGTTTCTGTTGCTATTATTGAAGCTGGTGGATCTTTGCCTGCCATGATGCCTTTTTTCTCATTCCTGACAAAAAAGTAGTGTCGAATTATATCCGCATTCGTGGGAAGTCTTAGCTAGGACATCTTGGCAAGGGTTGCAAAGATAGGACAGGACAAAGGGTGGTTTTCCTGGTAGGTGTTCTTGCGCTCATTTTACTTTGTTTGGTATATGAAACAAAAGCAACTATTATAATATTTTTAACTATAGAAATTTAATTAACTTGAATAAAACGAATTAATGTGAAAAGTAACCAAAATATATTTGAAAGTCAAAATAAATATAAACACATATTTCTTTACGTAACTGGGGCACCTCCAAAAATGTTCCGAGTGCCTCCAATTTTTGAACACACACTTTTTAAACATTCAAGAAGAGTTTACACGTAGGGCCGTATCGAAAAATTTTTCCAAAAAAAAAACTTTTTTTTAGAGGGTTGGGGCACCTGAAGGGGTTGATTTAAAAAAAAAATTTTTTGGCAAAAAACTTACTTTTATGAATGGCAACTTTTGCCACCCGGGCCATTATCAAATTCGAAAAAACGTTTTTTTCGATCCTACCTATTGGAGATGAATTTCTGGACTCGTTCTTTTTCAAGTGTTTTTGATTTCTTTGGTACACAACCTCTTCTTTTTTTCTTGATAAACATAATTAACTTATTAAATTTAGATATATCAATGTTTGATTTTAAACTTAAGGTTGATTTTAGCATATAATATTTGGGCCACAAACTTGCTATTAGTCCTTTTTCGGCAATGTTTGAAAAATATGCCAACAATACTGATTCTGAATATTGTATTATTTTTCTCTTGTCACACCATGCAATAAATTCAGTGTATCTTTTTTCGTGCAGTAAACTTAAAAATATTTTATTTGTAGTTTCTGACACTTCTGGTGGAGTTAAATTAAACTCTTCGTCAATATCCATCCTTTGATTTTTCAAATACACAGAATTTTAAACAATAAAGTAAATAATGACATACAATGACAGATAGTACTAACAGCGGCTACTTTATTTTAAATTTTTTAGTGGGAATATAAAAAGGTATATGTTTGGTTGCCTTCCTCACAGGTCACTGCAAATCACAGAACGTTTAATTAATTTATGCAAGCAATGTATATTATGTTGCCTATAATGAAATCGTTCATTAATAGAAAATCATTCATTAATAGGGGTCATTAATTAATGATTTTGAGGGTGTTAAAATTGATCATAAATGGACGGTCGACGGAAATAAACGTTACGACATCCTGACATACGACAACTCTTTAATCAATTCTGATTAAAGAGTTGGTATAATTTAAAATTATATACTTTGCGCCACTGCCCTTGACCGTTTATAGCTCCAAATATTTTGCGGAGTATCTTATGCTTGAATATTCCCAGAAGTCTTTCGTCCTTCTGCGTTAAAGCTCATGTTTCCGCCCCATATATCAGGACCGGCCTCAGTAGTGTTTTGTATATAATAATTTTAAATACAAAAATCGAATATTTTTGTATATAATATTTATTTTGTACTACCCAATTTATAATAATTTTAGTTTTTCTTTGACTATTTCTTGAGTGGAATTATTTTTTTGAGTTCATGGTTTGCCCCATTTGTAAGGTTTATTCGTCTTTTATTTTCTTAGTAGTAGTCACTAAGAAGTCAAGGTATCTGAAGCTGTCAACACGTTCAAAAATATGACTTCCAAGGACGGCTTTCCGTTCCTCATTTGCTATAGAACCCTTAGTAACCAACATGTATTTGGGTTTTGTCTTCGTTGATGACTAGATCGACTTGTTTCGCCGTCCCATTCTAGGAAATATTGCTCAACATCTCGCTTGCTACGTCCTATTATGTCAATGTCATCAGCGTATGCTAAGATTTGTATGGATCTATTGTAAGTTGTACCGCCGTCTCCAGTTCGTGTGTCTCGGACTACCTATTCCAAGACAATGTTAAATAGGAGACAAGCTAGAGCATCCCCTTGTCTGAGTCCATCCTTTATCTCAAATGATCGAGAATTTCTTCCCTGAAACTATTGTATGCGGTCTGGAAGTTAACGAATAGGTGATAGATAGGTTGGAGTGTTAAATCGTAATCTTTTCTCTAAAATCTGTTTTAGTAAATGAATCTGTTTAATTTTTGATTTTTCTGGAGTAAATCCGGCCCGGTACTTTCCAACCATGTTAACTGTGTAAACTTATAGCCTTTCGAAGAGAATAATTGCTAGTATTTAGTAAGCAGTTGTTTACAGGGTTATACCTCTGTAGTTGTCACACTGAAGCTGATTGCCTTTTTATGTAACGGGCATATCATGCCTTGAGGCCATTTACAGGGCATGGTCTCATTTTGCCAGATAAGAAATAAAAGTTTATGCAGTGTTTGTAGCAGGGTATCGCCATCACTCTTGTAGAGCTCTCTACAAATTTGATAAGTTCCTGGTTATTTATTATTTAAGTTTTTAATGGCTTAGGAAACCTCCACAGTGGTAGGTTGTCTTTCGTTTGGGTTGAATAGATTCCAATCAATCAACCCATTGGTTCAAGATTAAGGCCGTATCACATAAAACATTTCCTTTTTCATCCATACAGCTCCCTATTCTTGGCTTAAACTTTTTTACTTATTTTCTTTATATTTCTCTGGAATGTTCGAGCTTCGTTTTTATTCCTAGCCATTCTATGTTTACTGTTTTTCTTTAAATTGCCTTTATTTTCTTGTATGTTGTCTTTTTTTTCCTTCTTAGAGTCCGCTACTCTTCCTTTGCCCTTCTTGTGCAACTGTCTTAAATTGTATTTATAAGTAATGCTCTGTTTTTGTTATCTGCTGCTTCTTGGCACTCCTTGTCAAACCATTTGTTTTGTTTAACTGTTTCTTTGCTTTCTCAGTTATTATGTTCCTACATTTTGTGCACAATTCCTCCACATATTCCCCACTTCCAGGATCGCTATTTCCTCATCCATTTGTCTTCTATAGTCTCTCTCAACGGTTTCAATGCGCAGATTATCAACATTAATTATGTGTTGTTTTATATAATTATCCTTCTTTAGGTTTATTATTCTTCCCCTGGTTTTTGCAATTACACGAAAGTGATCAACATCTACGTTTGGATCTCGGTAGCTTCTGACATCCATAAGGTAGGAAGAATGTTTTGTATCTAATGAGATGTGAGCTATCCAGTTAACGGTTTCGTTGTCAGATGATTTCCATGTTCCTTTGTGTATCATTTTATGGGGAAATCTTGTTCCTCCTACTATCATATTTTTGGTGCTTTTATGCAAAGTTTGTTAGTCTCAGCCCGTTATCATTTGACCCTTTATGTAAGGTATCGTAGAATTCATCTTTTTCGTCGCATTTCTTTTGTTCCGTGGGTGCATGTACACTAAGTAAGCTACAATTGAAGAATTTTGCTTAAGATGTAGATAACATATTATGTTGTTTATGGTTTAAAGTTAAGGCTAATTGCTTTGCCTTTTTACTGACTAGAAAACCACTGCCAAACTCGTGTCGAGTGCTATGTTCGCTATGGTATATTGTAGACTTTTTCTCAGTAATTCCTAAACCAGTCCATCTCATCTCTTAAATCGCTATTACGTTGGCTCTCATTTTATCCTGGGGAAGAAAGGTTTCACGTGAACATCCGTAAATCGTAATTCCTTTGCCGTTTTCTAGGTCTTCGTGAATTAAAGAGTACGGCTTTTTTTCTTTGTGCTTTTATAACAATAAGTTTTTTTTAAGGTGCGAGGTCGTTTGTCAATTTGTTCAGCTCGCATATGCCTTAACTCTATTTCCCACTGGAGTTGATTACCGCAATCTTCCACAGAGTGTCTTAAGTTACCGAGGTTCACCACGTGGAGATAAGAGTTGGAATTGAGTAGGAGAGGCTAGTGACGCTAACAGAATACAGCATAATATTTTGAGCGTCACTACCTCATTTAAACCCCACTAATCCAATCTTTCAATTTTCTCAACCCTAAACCCAATATCCCCTTTTTTTTGAGTTCCGTTTGAATTTCATTATTAAATTTCTAATAATATCCGTGGCCGTGAGTAATACGTGTTGTTTAATTCACTCCGAATACTTTCCATTTTTGTTTTACGAAATTCAAAAACTTAAAAAAAAAGACTTTAATACATTTCACATGGGAATCAGTCTGATTACTGGCATATGTAATATCTACTCCTGCTTTTTTTCTTGCCAGTACACGCATCCAAGCTGCTGGCATGGCAATTACTCGCAAAAAATGTGTTTTGTGCATACCAGCTGTGTTGCTTACGCCAGCAACTGGTATACAAGTAACTTTCCCATTTTACAGGCATGCGTATCCCCGGCTTGTTTTAGTAAAATTTGAAAGTATATACAAACTATCTCTTTTAATATTATTTTAAGTACTTTTTCTTTACAATTTTAAGCAATTAATTGTACGATTTAAGGCGCTGTCACTTTTGCCTTAACCTTCTACCACTGACGTGTACTTTCTGGAACATAACTACGGATGTTGTGCCATGTACACCCCATGTAATTTCTATTTGGTATTGCCAACATTTTTTTAAAATATGACAAATTATATTCAATATAATTTCTTTGATATATTTTACAATCAATCATCGGTTTGTTCAGTATTCTACTGATGTTCATTTTTAATTCTCTTGGAAGTGTTTTGTTGATAATTCTTTTGTTCGAATGTCGTTCAACGAGTTGTTTGGCGAGCACCTTCACAAATTATGTCCGTAGTATGTTATTTGCTTCTGGATAACTTTGGTATAATATTTATGAATTAACTCCTGCGATGTCGATGATGGAATAAAATACCGTCATAGGCCAACGCCTAGTACGTCTACTTGAATTGAAGCGTGCATTTCCATAACGTTGTAAGTGCCAATATGCCTCATTTGGTTTTTTTTTTAAGTTAAATGAGTTGCAAGTGCCATGTTCCATCGCCTAAAATTTATTTCATGTCGATATGGCTAGCGACGGCGTGAAAAGTGGGGATAAAGTAGCGGTGCAAGTCATAACGTTGTAAGTATCGTAGTGCAATTCTGTTAAATGTAGAGTGGCGCATCAGTTACTAAATTATTTTTGTTTGGACGTGTTGTGTTGGGTTTAAACATAAGTATTTGGAACGAATATGGATGAAACTACAGAACAACGGTCCAAAAAGAAAAGAAGAGTTGTTGATAGTTGAAAAAAAAAATAAAACCAAGAAAATGAGAAACTCTGGCGAAGAATATGTTTCTCTAGTCAATAAAAAGACCGTTACAAAGAAAATGCTATCAGCTGATGAAGGTATGGTTTAAAGAGATACCTATCTAAATAGACGTTAAAACATAAATAATTTTTTTTTGTTTAAATCTATCTAAATAATCCAAAATTGTTTTAGGTAAAATGCAAGTGTCCACTAGCATGTAGATCCATAAGACTGGAATACCTTGTTGAGTTGTACAATCATTTCTATGAAATGGCTGATTATAGTAAGCAGCAAAGTTACCTACAAAGGTTTATTCATCCCAAATTAATCAAAAGGAGACGTCATGGTCAGTACGAACATCCCAGTGAAAGTAGGAGAAAGCACTCTTTCACTCTTTTGTAGTACGTTTGCCGTAACTCCAAGAAGAGTGCAACTTTTGGGAGAAAAAATTCTTGATGGTAAAATGGATATGTCAGAAAAACGAGGAGGGGCTCGACAAAATATTTTCAAGACTGTCTGGACTAACAAGATTATAGAGCATATCGAAAGTTTTCCAAAAATTGAGAGCCACTACGCAAGGGCGAAAACCCCGGATAAGCTCTTCTTGTCACCGGATTTAAATGTAAGTAGAATGTACCGTGCATTTTTAGAGAAATATTGTGCGGATTATCAGCCGCCTAACAAACCACCAGTGACTAGACAATGGTATAATGAAATTTTTATATCAAAATTTAACTTATCTTTTGCGAGGCCTAAAGTAGATACATGCTCCACATGTCATAGTTTGGCTGTTCAAATAAAATTAGGAGATAAAGCTGCTGTAACAGAACAGGAGCTTCACCATCGGAGAGCAGAAGCTGCTACAAAAGCAATGTCAACCGAGACCAAAAATGCATGTACAAGTAATTGCTATGTTCTTTCCTTCGATATGCAGCAGCAAATGTACATTCCCCAATTAACTCACTCCGAAATGTACTATTCACAACAGCTTGCAGTGTGTAACTTAGGAATTCACGATTCCATCACAGGAAAGGGATTCATGTGTTTATGGACTGAGGACTTTGGGGGAAGGGGTGCCTTGGAAATAAGCTCCTGTTTATATACTTACCTTACTAAGGAAATTGGCAATCACGGAAAGAAAAAGCTTATTTTGTGGTCGGATAATTGTGGGGGTCAAAATAAAAATCAGTTCATGATCGCCATGTATTTGACCATACTAGCAAATAACGTTTTTGAGGAAATTATTTATAAATTTCCTGTAAAAGGACACACTTTCCTTAATTGCGACAGAGATTTTGCAATCATACAAAAACGTAAAAAAGTGTGTAAGGCTTATACATTGATGAATGTTGTTAACATCATTATTAGTGCGGCCTAGAAAAATCCATTCTCGTGCATGGTGGTTAAGGACTTTTATGATTTTAAAACCGTTGCCTGTGATAAACTGAACACAAAGAAGTTAGGAATTTCAACAGCTACGCAGCTTCGTCTTACAAGAGAGAAATTTGGTACGGTGATGGTGGCTAAAGGACATAGTGAGCTCGCTGGATGGAGTGAGACCAATGTACTCAAATCTGGAGTTACATTAGAAGACTTTAAAATCATAGACCTTCAAAAAACTAGAACTCACTTTGGTGTCCCAGAGAAAAAAAGAACAGATATTGAAAAAATGCTCCCTTATCTTCACGTTGATGCCAAGAAGTATTTTAAAGAAAAATTAGGTCAACCAGGGCAAGTTTCTACTGTAGGAAACAACGGTTAAAAATCTGACACTTAAAACGTTTTGACTTGCAAACCTGATGGCACTTACAACGTTTTGACCTTAGACAGATTTTTGAATTTTTTTTTAAGTAAGCTTTGTTTATTGTTCCTTTGCGGTATGTTTGTATTATATAATACCTTTAAACTAATCTTTTTTCAGTATAGTGTCCTGGTGCTGCTGCCTTAATGTAGATGATTTTTCAATATTTTTCTTTAATTTTAGTTTAATGAAGTTCATCGTCTATGACCATTTATGAATGATTTGGACACGTCCCTTGGGGCTGTCCTTATATATTTGATGTGGATTTGAATTTGAACAGCAGCTGCATATTTTTAAATGTTGTGTTTTAAAAATGGAATAACAAAAAATTTTTGTTATTCCGTTAATTTTCAGGAGATATATTTCCAACAGGATGGGTGTTCGGATCACAACTCTAGATGAACTATTGACTTCCTCAATCAAATTTTTCCTGATTGACTGATAAGTACACGTGGTACAATTAAATGGCCCGCTAGATCCTGTGACAAATTAGCTCCTAACAATTTCTTTTTTTGGGGTTTTCTCAAAGAAAATATTTTATAGGCATTAGTTTAAAAGTGCCACAAACCTAGTCAAATTAAGGGCAAAAATACGTCATTTTTCTGCTAGCATTACACCAGCCCTACTCCAAAATATGAGGAGAAATCTGTATGATAGATTTAGTTACTGTTTATCACAAAGAGGTGGAATATTTGAGCCCTCAATTCATGAATCTGCTTTCCTAATTTTTATTTCTTGTTAGGTACATTTTACGAAGTTTGTAGGTTCTTAATTAGGTAGTAATATTTATGTTTAAGTTTGGAAGAATTGTATTGTTTTTTTTTTCTATTTAAAAGTACAAACGATTCATATTCTGATTTTTTTTTTCTTTCTTATCTTATTGTTATGAGCTGTGTTCATAAAATTTGTACAACTTTCAGTGGCAATAAAGCATATTACAATGATATTACTTATTCACTTACTTATTTATTTGTATTGCTATTAAGACTATAGAATAAACAAAAAATTAGTTTTAGAGCATTATAAGAAATATACTCTAGAGATGGGATTGCAATAAATATTAATTCCTATGGTTAACAAAACAATGTCGTGATCTGTATATTAACAAAAAAGTATTTAAATTTTTATTGAAAAAAGTGTTAAAAAATTAACATAAAAAACAAAATATTAGGAAATACCAGCATGTGCTACAGAGAAAGTGGATGTCCAAACTTTTTTATTTACCTAGATTAGTTAATAAAATGTTAAACAATCAGTAAAAAGGCTATTTTAAAAGCGAGTGCTGGCACGCCAGAAAACCGATTCAAAATTAATCAGTTTGTTTAAAGCAACAAATTGAAAAGAGCTAAGCGGGATGAAAACAGGTGTAGGGCGTTTATAATTGGTTTTTTAATTGAAATTTAACGATCCATTATGCAAATAAAAACAATTTTTAGCAAGAATAACAAAACCCAACAATTTATCATGTGTTAAAGCGGCATACAGAATATAAACATCGCTATATTTTTCTTTGTAATTACATGTGAAATGTTTATAGGCCGTTACACAAGGAGCGAATGTTGGCGCAGCGTTCAGAATGAAATGAGTACATCTTAAAAAACAACTGCGCATTGTACTTCTAAAAAATACCAAATGAACCGGAACGACAAATGTTTCTTTCTTATCCATTCTTTTTTGTTAAATCGGTATTCTGTCGGTTCTACAATGTCTCCTCCGAGAAGACGTTTAGATAACGTTTATTTCAAACGCATTGATGTGCTCCGTAAATGTTCTGTCCCGTACATTTATTATTTTAAAAAATAAAAAGAAGTAATATTATTTGGTGCACGCAAATTTTTAAAATTTTCTATTTTAACTGTTTAACTGCTTTTGCTAAAACAAAATACATTGCGTTATTAATTAATAATGTTTGTTGAAAGACTATAATATCTAAGCTATAAACTGATATTAGGAGTACCTAGCCCTGCATCACTTGAACTATGAACATTTCTCTCACGCTTCCGCATTCTACAAACGGTAAATCCTTTTGCACTGTTGCCCCACTTCCAGCTGACTTTTCTAGTGTCTCTTTATCGATATGCTTAAGCGTATGCAATGTTTAGTTTAGACTGGTAATAGATATGTATAGTTGTTAGTCGTCTGCAGACCTGTGTGAGAGTTTCTCTCATCGCTTGAGTTCTTACGTTACGTAAACATATTACTTGTAGGGTTAAAGAGAATTTTGGTAAGTAAATGTAAGTTTTATGATATACAGGATGTTTTGTTATTGCTATAATATAATTTTAGATAGCACACAATGAGTAGACGACGAATGCTTTGACACTTAGGGCAAATTCGATATGAAGATATTCAAAGAGAAGAGATGATGGCTCATCCTCCACCACCAAATGTACGAATGCCTACAACGAATATTGTTAGTCATATACCGGGCATAAACATTTTTGCAAAAGTAAAAATACTTCGAAGACTTGCTGGGAATTATATATTGCAGAAGCATTAAAAGAGAAAATCGTTTATTAAGCAAATATCTATACAGTAAAAGTACGAGACAATTTTACCAGAGAAGTAGATTGCCACTGCAGAGATATATGCTTATATTGGCTTAATATACATGGCTGGAGTACGGAAGGCTCAATACGTAAATACTAAGTAACTACTAACTTTGGGAGAATTCGATATTTGCACGTGCTTGCTTTAGACAAACGATGTCACGAGAATGCTTTCACTTTTTAGAAAGAACATTAAAATGTGACAATGCCTTTGACAGAAACAAAAGAAAAGAGTACAATAATTTAATTGTTACTAGAAAATTATTTAAACATTTCGAGTTCAGGTGTCAAAAAAATATACCAAGTTGAAGAGTATCATACGGTAGATGAAATATTAGAAAGTTTTAGAGGATGTTGAAAAATGTCGGTAATATATTGCTAACAAACCTTTTAAATATGGCATTGAAATGTACGCCTTAGAAATATATGTATGCAAAAAAACAGCCGTATGGTCCTTTTCATCTAGACAACTCTTCATCTGGTGTTGTTAAGTCTACAGCATATCCTATATTACATACAAGAAGAAAAATTACACTTGGCAATTATTTTACGTCAGTGCCGTTAGCAAAAGAATTACTTGGTAGAGAAACTAAACTCGTCCACACCATAAGGCAAAACAAGATGGAAATTTCACCAGTATTCATACAAGATGAACGTCCTATACCTAGCAGCATGCTTGATTTTTTAGAAGGATATGGTGTTGCTGTCGTATAAACCAAAGCCTCAATAAACCGTACTGATATTGTCTGTATTTCACTTTGATGGCTATATCGACTCGGAGTCTGGTGAATACGTAAAACCTGAGATTATTACGTTTTACAACGTAACAAATGGAGGAATCGGTGTGATTGATGAATTAAAATCAACGTTTTCTGTTTTCAGATTTTGTTGCTGCTAGCCACTTAGAATTTTTTATGGTTTTGGACGTTGCTGTTAGTAATTCAAATATAATATATAAAACCAATACTGGAATTATCAAAGAACGTAGGATTTATATAAAGAGCACATAAATAACAAAAACGATAAAAAATCGAAAGTTACAATATTTCGGTCAAGTAATGAGACATCCAGAGAGGTATAACCTTCTACACCTCATAATACAGAGTAAAATCGCCGGAAGGAGAGGCCCAGGCCGACGAAGAACATCCTGGCTCCGAAATCTCCGAGAATGGTATCAAGAGGCCACCGCTAATTTATTTAGAGCCGCCGTAAACAAAGTTATTATTGCTAATATGATCGCCAACGTTCGATAATCGGACAAGGTACTGAAAAAAGAAAAAGAAGTAGGATTTATCTGAATAGTCTGGATAAAGTTTTGGTTAAAACCCCTGTTGCTTCGTCATCTAATAGGTAGGTGTTTGCCAATTAATAGCAGAAGCATGTTAGGGAATATTTAAATATACCCCGGATTGAACAAAATAGAGGAGCACTTCCAGAATTTGGTTTACTTTGTCAAAGAAGAAAGAAGGGAAAGTAAAAAAACAATGCGTTAACTGCAATGTTGCTTTTTGCACAGAGCATACCATCTTCACATGCTCAACGTGTGCTACCTTAAACGATAATAACGATACTTTAAGTGATTAAGTTTTCCATTATTACTGTGTTTTTTATCTTATTTAATTTTCACTAATCAAAACTTTGAGGAGATCCTAGTGTGAGATAATCTCTTACACGCGAGTGTGAGAGTATCCAGATTTCAAACGAAACTAAAAGTTAAGAACAGCAGGTTTTTATTCCTATTATTTTCTTATTACTTTTTTATTTTATTTTTTTCTGTCCCTAATATATTATTACTCGTCTTTGAAAACAATTTTATTCAACAAAACTTGTTTACAATACTTTAACAGAATGACAGCTATAAACTTTAACACATTGGCTGCCACCATAAGAGTGTTAGGTACGTTCTCCAGGAGCCAAAGTAAAAAATGCTTACAAAACAATATTTATTTATACAAATGGTTAATAATACAATGTAGGTTTACATTCTCATATTTTTTTTTTAAACAGCAAGATTACGGGTGATCGTAATGGCACTGCAATAACATATTACACACGTATGTACCACTAGTATCACCGGTGCTTTTTAGTAAAACATGTAAAACAGTGAAATTTTTCACAAACATTACAAAATCTAGAAACAAGTTTGGGTTTCTTTTGAGCTTCTCTACTGCCATTTGTTGCAACTGTTTCAGTGTAACACTGGTTACAACATTTTCTCTTCTTCCTCTTGTTTGTAGTTTTGGCGTCAACTGTAACAAGCATTTGCTCTACAGTAGTAATGGGTTCTGGCATCGGACTGTAATTGACTAAACTTAGGATTAGCATTTCCCGAAATGAGATAACCTATTGTTTTGGTGTGTTGAAAGAATTATATATTATCAAACTATTGATGACAGCCGTATTCAATAAAACTTTAATTGAAGCTTTATGGTACTAGCGAACAGTTTTTCTCAGAGGTGAGAAATAGCTTGCGAGTTGATCTGAAACATCAACATTATCTTTTCCTTCGTTGTAGTATATAATTGCTTCAGGTTTATTTATAGCTACACTATCTTTCTTATGTTTACCTGTCTCTTTTATGTCGATTCCATGTCTGGTCGTCAAGAAGAGGACATCACGTTTATCGTGCCATTTGCCTATTACAATGCCATCACGATGTTTTTTTATGACTTTTTCTAAATTTAGTACAATTTTTCACGATAAATTTTGCCCTTTATTAGCCATTTTCCGGCATACATATTCATTTTTAGAGTATAACCTGCAGGATTACATAATTTAAACAGTTTCAAGCCATAGCGGTGACGCTTTGAAGGTATATATTGTTTCAAAAGTAGTCTTCCTCGAAAGGGAATCATACTTTCATCAACAATTAGTATTGAACCAGGAATACATTGTTGGGCAAAACGTAATTGTGTCATTTCAAATAATTTTCTAATTTTATGGCAACGATCGTTTGGTAAAGCAGCCGTGTTATCAGCAAAATGCAAGAATCTCAAAAGAAGCTAAAATCTGTTTCTACTCATTACAGAATAAATAAAAGTAAAATTATACAATGGTGACTTACTCCAATAATCAGCAATTTTGGGAAGCTTGACAACTCCCATAAACATAACACAACTCAAAAATTTTAAAATTTCTTCTTTATTGGTAGATTTCCATGCATGAATTCTGGATGATCTGCTATAACGTTGCGTTGTGCATTTTTTACTTGCGCAGCATTTCTGTTAGTCTCCTCTACAATAAGTTGTAAAATTTCATCATCGATCAGTTTCCTGCATACATGAAAAGAAGTTAGTTCGGTTCTATTTTGAGGATACCTATCATCACAGACATATGATTCATTACCAGGAAACTATATATCGAAATGTAAATGAGTACAGTCAACTTCGTACCATTCATCGTCATTATTTTGCTGGTCGTTAGATTCTACCGATTGTCGTGTATTTTCATCCAATAAGCTGAAATCACTGTTACATTCATCTTCTATATCAGATTCTTCTTTGTCACTCGGGTTGTTGTCTGAACCGGATAACACAAATTCGTCAGAATCCTCCTCTAACAATTGGAGCAACTCCGCCTCTGTCAACTTTTTATTTTTATTTGGCAGACGCTGTGTTTTACTTGTACTTGGTAAATTATCCATGATGTGAAAAACAAATTCCATTTAAAACAAAAGTAACTTTACTATCACCATTGTTCATTAATTAAATGTAAGCAAAAACATTTGAGGTTATGTAAAATAAATACTGTAATATTTTGTTTATCTTTACAAATATTCAAGCAACAAGATTTTAAAACGAATAAACTACATATTTATGCTTACTTTATATAATTTCAAATTTACCAAAAAAACTGATAATTCTGTAGAAAAACTTGATAATAAATACCACTAATCGGTTCTACACCGCCTTATTATCAACTGTCGTTATAGGCTATTTACGGCAATCGCGCCTCACAAAATAATATAAGCTAGCTATGGGTTCCTAGTGTGCCACAGTAAAACTATTTGAGCGTCCTCACAGTGCCGATCGTTATAATAATTCTGAAAGTTAAATACTCACAAGTAACACCGGTGATATTAATGGCACAATTATAATCTGTTAGTTAGGATCGCCGGTAATCCAATGTGTTAAAAATTCAATTACAACTGTTTTTCAAACTGTCAACAACATATGTTTATATAAATTGTTTGTCGTTCCAGACTTCAATAGATATTTCATGATTTTTCAATGGCATTTTGAGTATTCTGGAATTTAATTACTTCTTCTGTTTCGTCAAGTGACTTTTTCTATGTGGGATAAACCTGCCGGAACTTTCGTAACACTGCTATCTCCTTTACAGTTATTCGTTTTAAATAACCGGTCTATTAGGGACCGATTGAAGCTGGCAGGGTGGATCAGTACCATGGTATGGAGGTAATCGCTCGATAAGCAGTACATTGAGCGTACTCCTAGATGAAAACTGGATGTACTAGATTATATAGTTTATTTTCTGCAGGACGGTGTACGGGCCTTTCCAGTTTCATTAAAAGTTTTGGACAAAGTCCTTTCTTACCTGTGGGATTATAGATTCTGGGATTACTTTAAAGCTTTAAGCTTTTACAAGCAAATTCGTAGAATTTTTTTATTTTTTTTTTATTTTTAATGTACGTCAGGAATAAACGTTTTCCTTCGCATTGAGGCAATTTTTCAAAAATAAGAGTTTGAGGAAGCTTTGGTTCTATTTCAGTGATCATCATCGATGAAAACTAACCTTTCGCTTTATATTCGGAACTTTTATAGACTAACAGGAATAAAAGAATAAAAATATTCCAACCTTTTTTATTCTCAGTGACAAATATTGAAAGGTATTGACAAACAGTTCTATTATGTATTTCGACCATTCGATCGGATTAAGGATAAAGAGGCGTAGTGCGAGTTTTCTTAATACCCAAGATTTTCATTAATGCTTCATGTCTTGATATGATGTGTGTTATGAATGGTTCTGCTACTGTAGTAACTTTTTGATTAGGAAGGGGTGCAATTTTAGACCATTTTGAAAAATAATCCATTGCGACAATTGAGTACTGCTTTTCTCCCTCTGGCATCGAAAGTGGACTAAAAATAGCCACTGAAAATTGTTCAAAAGTCTCTCCGGAAATATATTGTGCCATTTTACTACGACTTCTTATTGTATGTAAGCTTATAATACCCTTAAATAAAATACATGTCTTACATCAATCTTTTACATCTCGGCGACAATTAATCCAGTAAAATCTCTCGCCAGTGTTCTTTTGACACCAAAATCCTCCAGAAAGGCTGATATAAAGTTCTTGTAACACACTTTCAATTTGCAATTTTGGCAGCACCATGTGTTGAACGGTATGTACTCCATTGGGACTTTCACACTTTTTATATAACATTGGAAAGATATAAAAATTCTTATTGGCCGCAGTACGCCTTTATAGTTCCACTGATTTTAGTTATTTCTTGACAGGTCTTACTCCAGTTTTAAACCATTCTCTTATAACTTTTAAATTATCATTTTTTTACTCATTTTGGGGTTTTCCAGGGAAGTTTGAACATAATCTTCTTCTTGTATGTGGGTACCTCGACACTTACTTCTTTGGTTAGGTTCTCTTTATCTTCAAGTCTTCTACAGTGCTAGCATTGTCGGTCCAAACAAGGTTGCCTAAAAAGAATATCGGCATTGTTATGGAGATGCTCTTTTCTATGTTTTATGTCAGTATAATATCTCTTTATCACGCAGCAACCTGTCATTTTGGCTTTGTCAAATTCATTGGCCACTGCAACGTGCTATGTTTAGTTCTTTTTATAAAATTTCTGTTATAAAGAAAAGTATAAATGTTTTGAGGCTTTTATAATAGCTACGGGCTCTTTTCTAGTAACTCAATAATATTTTTCAGCCTTTCCTATTATTTGATTAAAATATGCAGTAATTCTTGTTCTTGTGATAAAACAGCGTCAATACCATACTAAGATGTTACAATCCAACAAAAATTTGCCATCTTTGCGCCATCTAGAAACGGCGCTGTTTTTTTTTTAAATCTACGAAGGCATTTTAACAATTCGTTGTCGTCAAATCCTGTTATTTTAGGTTAGTCGATAGCGGGGCTAATTTTCTATTTTATTTCCTAGTTTAGGCCAATCTTTAATAACTAAAATCTTCGCTGGATCAGTTTTAATTCCTTCTGCTGAAACAATACATTCTAAATAGTACGCTTCTTTATAAAATTGTAAACATTTCTTATAATTTAGCCTTAAATTTGCATTTCTCAATCTGTAAAATATATAATATCACTTAATACTTATCAAAGGTTTTGGATATATTCATTATATCAAAATAATCCTAGACGTGTTCCAGGTAAGTTCTCATAAAACCATCTCCATCAGACGTTAAAACGTAGCTGAAGTATTACAAAGACCAAATGGCAGAACTTGAAACTTGTAGGGACCACTACCAGTTGAAAAAGCTATTTTCTCTGAATCATGAGGACGGTCTATTATCTGCCAGTAGCCGTTTTTAAATCTAAGGTCAAAAAGCATTTAGCACATGATAAAGTGTTTACTGTGACATCTATGGTGGGCTATGGATAACTGTCTTTTCGTGTAACCGACCTGGTTTATTCTTACGTAGTCTACACAGCGAGCAGATCCATCTTTCTTAGTTTCTAAGACTATCGGTGAACATAACGGACCCAAAGCTTCTTTGATAATATCGCCATTTATCATGTCTTGTATTATGTAATAATTTTTTGGCTAGCTAATGGTAATCTCTGTGGGACTGGACGAATTTTCTTACATCTTTAGTATAAATTCTGTAAACGAGTTGAACTAAACGAATACGCCATGTAGATTTCTCAGATTCAAAAATGTAGTTTCCGTAAAAAGTTTATTAATTTTGTCTATTTCTTCAGTTAATTAAAAAATATTTTTGATTATTTGCTTCAAGAGGCTAGTGTCAACTGGATTATTTGAAGCTGTATTTTTTAAAATATCTATCGAACTTGAATATTTTTTCTATTTCTATGGATTATAGTTTCTATTTGCTGTTCTTTCTTTAACTTGAAAGCCTCTTTAGACAAATTAGCAACCTTTACTTAAATCATATCATCTATATTAACGATGCATCTAGTTATCAAAATTTTGTCACTAGCGGGTTCCTCGCTTTGTCTCCAAGTAAGAGATGTAGTTCTTTTAAAATCCTCCCTTTTTAAATTTAATATCTGTTTTGTCCCCCCGTGTTTTAAGTGTTTTCTGTGTGTTTTCTGTGTGTCTTAAAGTGTCTCAATTTTAATTTTTAACTTTATATATTGGACTTTACAACAATTTGCCACATATTGTAACATCACTTTATCAAAGAAATTTGATAATTACAAGCTGATATAATTGCAAACCCACACAATTTGTACATCTATTCTTATTCATTGTCTCACAACTGTCACCTTCCAAAACAAAATTAAAATCTTAATAAATAACACACATTTCATAAATATGTCTCCAGAATAAATATAAATAACTTTAAAGAACTTAATGGTATAGAACATTACTTTCATCAAACAAACAATTACATTTACCTATCTCTACTTCATTGGATAAAATCTGTCTCCGCAAGAACTTCCCCGTTTACTGTTAAACAATTACAATAGTTAACTTGAGTTCTCCAATCAACAATACAAGATAGTTTGAACCATGTTCTTTCAACCATCAATTAATAGAGTACCGGCATCATTAATTTAACTTTGTATCGTGACCTGTAGATGCTTTGCATATTGTAGAAAGCGAAACCGGTCGTCTGATAGTTAAATTAAATTGATTGTGAGTAAGTCTAATTTATTATTCATGATTTATCAAAAATAATGTGTGTCTGAGCGTTGTGGTCTACTATAACCAGAACTAGTTGTGGTCCTAATGGTAGGCTACTTTTCTTATTAATATTTTTGGCTCCACAATAAGTATCTACGGCATAACAATATCCACTGGCACTACATCACAACCAATTTTTGTAGCAGAATCTAATAGGTATACTTTTTGTAAATTGCTTGCTGGTACGTCTTCCAAAAATTTAACCATAGATTCATGAATACATAAATATTAATAAAAAATACCCCACTGTCTCTAGTTCTGATTCAGCCACGTTAGCAGAGGTTCAACTTTTGTCATTTAATCATGTGCTGGTAATGCTGTATTGCCAGCAAGTTGAATGTAAAGCTTTATATCTAGATATATATTTCTAGACATAGGTGCACAAACAAACGGCACATTTAAATCTCCGAAGAGTCCGAAGAGACTCCAGTCATTCTTTCACTGGGTAGTTGGTGACATGCTGTTTGTAATATTACACCAGAAAATGTTTGTGTATCTACCTTGAATTTTAAGAAACTAAGGTTGTTACATTGAGACGAACATAAATTAGTTTGGGTAACTTGTAATCAAATATACGGGCCTTAACACTTTTGTTCTTATAATCTTTTCAACCTTACTGCGGAAGGTACATTCTTTAAGTCTTCGTTTTCATCTAAAGAGCTTCTTCTTTTGGTGCCTATTTGCTTCGAACATTGGCGATAATTCTGGCTATAATTATTTTTTTAACTGATGCTTTAAATAGATTAGTTGTTGTTGTGGGGAACCATTTCCTCAGGTGTTTTAACCATGATATTTTTTATTGTTTTAACCAGTAATCTGTATTTAGTGCGTTTCTCATTACGTGTCCAAGATATTCTAACTTTTTCTTTTAAATCGTATACATCACTTCTCTTTCTTTCTCCATTCTTTGTAGTACAGTCTCGTTGGTTATCTTATCTGTCCATAATATCCTTAGGATTCTTCTGTATAGCCACATCTCGAAGGCTTCAAGTTTTTTCTTCATCGCTTCAGTGAGTGTCCAGGATTCAACTCTGTAGTATAATATCGAGAAGATATGATATCGTAGGAGCCTTACTTTTATCTCCAGATTAAGGTTGTGGCTTTTAAAGAGTTTGGCTGTGTTGTTAAATGCACTCCTAGCCTTTTCTATTCTACATTTTACTTCTTGTGAGTGTACCCATTGTTTGTTTACTACTGTTCCGAGATAGCTAAACTGTTTTATTCGGTCCACCGCTGTATTCTTTATAAGCAGTTGGACGTTTCTAATTTTATTTTTGCTGATGACCATGAATTTAGTTTTTGATATGTTTACTTGTAGTTCAAATCTTTCACTTACTTTATTTACTTTGTTTATTAGTTACTGGAAACTGTTTAAAATGTCTGCAAAAATAACGGTGTCATCTGCATAGCGATTGTTGTTTACGTGTTCTCTACTCAAAAGGATTCCATGTTCGCAGTTTTCCAAGGCTTCACTATATATGTCCTCTAAATATAGGTTGAATAATATAGATAAAAGTATACATCCTTGTCTAACGCCTCCCAGAATCTGGATCACTTCCATTACTTCATCTCCAAGATTTTTTCTTATTGTGGCTGATTGTATTATACGCCGGTCTTTATTATCTATTTGGGCTTGTGTTAGAACATCCATCATTTTTCGGTGTTGAACTTTGTCAAATCCTTTTTAGTAGTCCACAAAGCAGGTGTAGATATCGCAAGTAATATCTCTGCATCTTTGGAATAATATCTGTAGACTAAGCAGTGCATCTCTCGCATCTACGCCTTTCATGAATCTAAACTGTGTGTCTGTTATTCTCTCTTTGCATAGCTTGTATATTCTGCGATGTATAATTTTAAGAAAAAGTTTGAATGTGTGGGTCATGTACTAAAACTTTTTAGTGGTTTTCGCTCCCTGTTTCTTTGGTAACGTAATAAATTCTGACACTAGCCAATCTTTTGGAATATTGCCTGTGTCATAGATAATATTGAACATTTTACATAGTATTCTTAAATATTCATCATCAAGAAGCTTAAGAAATTAAGACTACTCTGTCTGGTCCTGGAGCTCTTCCTTCTTTTAATGATATCATGGCTGCTCCTGCTTCTGCCCCTAGTATAGGTGGTCCTGTTTCTGTAGGTATTGCGGACTGGTTCTCCCTCTCATCAAAAAATAAATTTCGTATGTATCTAAAGGGCAATGAACTTTAATTTCACCTACGTCTTTAGGTAGTGTCAAATATCCTTCTATAAGGTATCCTTCTATAGAATATCATAGGATATAGAAGATTACAACTGATCCTTAAAGGCAAAATTAAAGGCCGTAGAGGTGTAGGAAGACAACAGATTTCTTGGTTAAAAAATTGACTGAGATATCAAATGCAGGACAATTAGTTCATGTGGCAGAAGATCAAAAGGCCTTTGAAATGGTGATCGCCAATGTCGAATGTCTCTGTTATGGCACGTGAAGAAGAAGAAAAAAAAAAGGTTATCATCCCCAATGTCTTCCTTATCAGCTAGCATATCTAGATCTAAAGGAATAATAACAATATCCACCTCAGACCGTAAATTAGAAGCACGAATATTTTCTATAGCTGAACTTTGGTGTTTGTTTCCATAGATAGTTCGACCAATAATACTCTCAAACTTATGTAGAGATGGTATATCTGTAACAAAATTGTAAAATATCAAAAATACTCCCAAACGCTCATTGTACTCATATTAGTTCATCTAAGTTTTACAGTATATAAATCATGTTAAAATTAAAATAATTTATAAAATTATTCACTTAATCCCTTTAATAAACTTATTATAAACTAACATAAACCATTTAATGACAAAAATAAGCAAATGAGATAAACTTACTGTAAATTTACAAAGTCGATGTCGAGAAAATAAAAACTCGGGTGTTGACTTCATAAATAATAAATCAAAACTAACAAACCAGCTGAATTATTCAACGAAATCTGTTAAGGTTGTCGTCTTAGGCATTCTGCACACGAAGAGTATCATAATAGACGCGTATAAGTTTCATCATGCACGATTCTTTTACGCCTTAAAATCCCCAAAAATGTCTTAGGCATACTGCACACGAAGCGTATCGTCATAGACGCGTATTAGATGCGACGACGTACAAAAAGTATACGCTTTCGTTCTGCTCACTTTTGTCTTTATGGAATACTGTACACGAAGCGTAAGCGGCGTGGAATCGTCAACGCAGACAATCTTCAAGCCACCAGGCGTACAACGATGTCAGTCGCTTGCAGTACGTTTTAGTATTAAAACACCTTTTTTGACGGAATTTTATGAGAATGGCGGATCAAATATTAAAATTTGTTCAACTGATTGAAAACGATCAGTGTTTATATAATAATATCCTACAAGAGTACTCCAGAAAAGCAAAAAGTTAAGCTTTGGATTATTGAGATCCATTTGGTCAAATTATCTGGACCAGCATTCCAAATTAGATCATTTTTAAAAAAATCAAATTAAATAATTAAATTTTACAAGAACTGTTTAACCGATCTGGCTCATCTTTTGCGTTCAATTTAAACACGATAAGATCCTCAATTTCAAGTACATTTAAAAAATTTTTAATAAATAATAAAAAAGATTAAAGATATTCAAAAATATCGATTTTGTTGTTCAGTTTGCAATTACATTTTTGTTTATTAAGCGATTTTATTTTTGAAAAAGTTGTCGGTTGACACCAAATCTCTAAATAGACAAGTTTTTAAGTTATGACCAAAATAATAAGTTTAACGTATTGATTGTTTATTTAAAAATAGTTCCAATAAAAAATTAAGAAATCTCTAGACAAGAGTCCTTTAGTACTATCTCATACTACACATTCAAATTGTCAAACCCATATGTACAGTTGTAACGAAAAAGTTCTTATTTTTGACTTATAACTTAATTGATCTAAATATCAAAAAACCATATATCTTATATTGTCGACTACATAATACGCAACTGGTGTCGGAGATCGACAGGTATCGTTTTGGGTTGAGTATGGCTATTATCGACGACGGGTGACAAATATTATGAAATCGGACAAGAGGGAAACCTTAGCTAGGGGTTAATTCGACAATCATTAATCTTATTTTCTCAGGGATTTGGTCAATATTTCAGACCAATAATAACACACCCAGAATATAGTATGTTTTAAAAAAATTTCCTGTTTAAGTAGCAGCATTAATATATATATATATATATATATATATATATATATATATATATATATATATATATATATATATATATATATATATATATATATATATATATATATATATAACTATGTTTTGGATGGGTTGGAGTCAATAAAAGGGGCTATTATGTAACTATTTTTTATCTAGAGCTTTCAATTGTATTTCCAATTACTTTCAAGAGCTGCTAAAAAATACAAAATATCTTACAAAGTGAAACTAGAAAAAAAAATTATATTAATTCACCCAATAAAATTAGTTTTGTTAATAAATGGCTGCTAAACATATTTCAAAAAACTATTTTAAAAACTTTCTTATCTAATAAATTTTTCTTAAATTTTGTAATATAATTTTGAAAAACTTTTTTAACACAAAAACAATTGAATTTATAAATAATTTAGAATAGCGACAAATTACAAATAAGCCTCAATGTCATACTATACAAAGAGTTAGCGCCTAGTACGGATGCTTATCTTTCCTATCTCTACCTATGCATCAGAAACTTGGACAATTAAAAAGTCCGACTTACGACGTATAATGGCCTTTGAAATGTGGGTATATCGTAGAATGATGCGCATACCCTGGACAGCACATCGCACAAATGTCTCAATATTGACAGAACTCAACAATCTAACATTCTATCAATACTAAGCTTACCACAATCATCAAAAAAAAATAATGAGGTACTTTGGACACATTACCAGACGAATATAAGGCATGGAGAGGTTGGTGGTCGAAGGCAAGGTAGATGGTAAAAGAACTCGAGGAAGATCGCTCGATGGTCAGTACAAAAAAAGTGCGCTACCGGTTACTCTCTATCTGAGGCAGCACACCGCGTACAGAAGAGAGACTGGTTTAAATGCAGTTCTATAAAACTCTTCAGAGTAGAAGTAGATAGAGTGAAGATAGTGATGATGATATCCAACCTCCGATCGGGAGACGGCACTTAAAGAAGATGGTCCAATTGTCCATGGTCACTTCAGACCAACTATAGCTTGTGTGGGACACAGTTGTGTTTATTTGCAGTATTTTGATCAGGTTCCAATCCCAATAATTTTTTAAAGGAAGTAGATCAGCTAGATTGATATAAGGTACTGTTTGTTAAAATTTTTCTTGGTAAAAATAGACACTTTTCATTAATAAAAAATTTGCTTCCATGACAAACTAAAAAATTGTAAATAAATTAAATTATAAGTTTTATGAATTAGCTAATTGTTATATTAGTTAAATTAAATTAATTTTAAAAATTTAATTAATATTTCAAAAAGTTTTGATATTTCATTTCGACATATGAGTGTCAGTATTATCATTTTTTGACAATTGGTACATAACCATAAATTTTAATTGTTTTGTTTAAAGGTTAACCTCAATGTAAGCGCCGTCGAAAAATCTAGATATTTTTATTTTTAATAATAATTTTAATTTCTACAAGTATTGCCAACGTCTGGAACTTGTTGTAAATCGTTACAAATAGCGTCATTGTAAGTTTTCTTGATTTTGTTAATATTATTTGTATATAACTGCTGATGTGAAGTAATAATAAATATGTTATGTTTCTTTTCAAGCCAGCAGTTGTGGAATTATTTCTTTTAAAAAGATTTTCATTTTTTGATATTTTATAAGGAAAGAAAAGCCTTTCTTTCTATGCAGCGGGAAGGTTCTTATAAATGACGACCAAATTCAAATAGTGTAGGAACCTTTTTGTGTTTTGTTTCTCAGGAAATCTATGTATTTTTTTATTTCTCTGTTTTTAGTTACCCCTTCCAGTCCTTCCTTTATTCACTTACTTACGACACAGCTTCTACAACCAAATCAAGAGTGGCCGTTGGGAAACGTTTCGGTTTGTTTGCTTACCCTATCTTGTAGCATTTGAAAATTCTTTGGATATATATTGAAATTTCCTCGTATTTGCTAAAGCAATCGAAGAATATTTTAGTGTATTTCATTTCCCATTCGTACGTATTAAGACACCGAATTCTTCCAATTCATCTTTACGTCGTCGAAGTTAATGTAAACCATTTTTAGAGTTGTTTATATTTCTTTGATATTTTCCTTTGATCGAAAACGCTAAATATTCTGCGTTTCAAATAAACATTCATTGAGATCGCTGAGAAGTTTTTGCCGACAAGAAAATTGTTCACTCTTGCTAAAGCGGCTGTCGGCTAGAGTCGCTTATAGTGTTAGTCAAAAATGTTTCTTCGAATTTGTATTGTTTCCTGTGTTGTTCCTTGTCATGGAAATATAGTATGCAGTAGCAGTTAAATGTTTGGTATTGAGCAGTTTTACAACAGTTTTTGAAAATGGCCTTATGTTGCCATTGTGCTGTGCCTGTTCCAGTTTTTGAAGGAGACGAGTTTTCAAGGTTTGTGTTCCAACCGGTGTTGGCTTCCGCCCTCATCTTCTTATCCCTGGTCGTCATCCCGGATCTACCCCCAGTATAATTCCAGCATGAACCCAGTTCCCGACCTCAGACATCATCATTATCATCAGTGGTGCTACAGCTCTAGTTGAGCCTTGACCTTCCCCAGTCTATTTCGCCAGTCGTTTCTGTTCATCGCCAACCGTTGCCAATTTGCCGCGTCGATTTTCCTTTCGTCCTCGTCCACACCGTCCCTCCATCTCAGTCGTGGTCTGCCTCTACTCCTATTTCCCACTGGGACCGATAATAGAGTTCGTCTGGGTGGGTAATTTTCATTTGCTCTTGACACATGTCCAGCCCATCTAAGCCTACCTATTTTTATGAAGGATATTACATCTCTACCATTTACTATTTTTTTATACTTCTCGTACAATTCGACGACAGACATGCAGAGTGAAATTTAGTGAAATTTAAGGTAACTTTTTGTGTTAAATGTTAAGGTCAAGATAGACATTTTAAAAAAATAATAATAATTGCTTTTATTATTTAAAAAGATAATTTTTTAATTGCAATAATTTCTTTATTTGCCACAGTTTATAGCTCAGTAACATTTGTAAGTTTTTGTAGCATCTCCCGAGTTTGTAAATGAATAGAACACATGTAAGTTTTTCTTTGATTTTTATATTTACTTTTGTGATTGTCTTTATATATTATCTGTATTTTTGACTGTTTGTGGTGAGACACAATAAATATTTAATTTTTTCTAAACCATTTTGTTTGTTTATCTTGACTAACTCTCTAACCGTTTTTTAGTTTCATTTGAAAAGATATATTTTTTATGTTTAATAATTATTTCAATAGTTACAACTAGCTGTTGTATTGGTTATAATTTGACACCTCGAAGAAGCGTCCTTTTTAAATTGCTAAAGGTATTTCCTGTTTTCTTTTATTTTGTTTGTCCCAAGAGATTTACGTTAGTACCTCTTTGTTTCCCCAGTCCCCACTTTCAACCCCCTATAAGTAATACCCAGCGTGGTGGGCAAAATATTCCATTACAAAGTTCAAGGCAAAAGATCAGTTGAAAGACGCCAAAACTCGTAGCTGATAGACCTAACGAGATAGTTTGACCGCTCATCCACAGAAATCTTTCGTTCGGCAGTTTCCAAAGCTACAATTGGTATATGGATCGAAAATCTTCGAAAGGAGACGGCGCAATAAGAAGAAGAATCATTTGTTCTGAATTGTTTGTTGTTAAGTTTGGTTTAAGACAAAAGATATCAGCGTATTTGTTGTTTTAAATGTTAAATTTTAAATTTATTTCTTATCGTTTCAAGTTTTTCTGATAATCTTAATATATGGTTGTGGTATTTTCCTCGTATCATGTGCTCTAAATGTTAAAGCATTTTATTTTATGTTGTTCGATTTTAATTTCTGTATTTTGAACATAGTTTAATTAAGGCTTTTTTTATGGAGTACCGAAAGTTAATAAAACAAATACACTAATTAGAACTCTTTGTCCATGAATTATCTCTATAGTAAAATGTCAATGTTTTATTAAATATTATATAACCAAGAGTTAAATTATAATTACACAATTATATACAACGAACAACATTTTTTAAGCAAATATTGAATACTGAATTTAATCCAAATAATAATTAGAGAACGAGAGGCCGATAGACTAATGATATCAAGCGAATGGATGGCCACGAATGGAAGCAAAAATCAACAAATGTTGTTAATACGTTTTGATATAAATGGTATATTTTTAAATTTGGCTTTAAATCAAACTTCATAAAAATATTAAAATTTAAGATTCAATTTCAATACTGAGCACCACCTTTTGCTTATACGTATTTTAACTTTATATAATTATTAAAACGAACTGCAGCAAGCTCTAGGAATAAAATATAATAAAAATAAAAACGTTATTGTCTTAATAAATGGTCACATTTTCATACTTGAGATATTTAACCTAAGATATTTTAGCCTTCTTTCTTCTAGTATTCCGCTTCTGTACCATATATTGTTTATAAAACTTTCTCTTCTGGTACCTCATATTTCTTACATTGACCCCTTGGCTTCTTTCTCTGTAGGTACTTTTTTTAGCATCGTACCTACAAGTAAACAGAAGTAACTGCGATGGTGACGATTTGACTCGACCAGACATTGATTAATGCGGTGTTGCCTAATCGAATATTATTTTAGAGGTTGTCCATTGAACTGTCATATTAATACTCCATAATTACTGTAATGAGTTTATAATTATATTTATTATTAGAGCCCTAATATCAAAGTTAAAATGTTTGAGGTAATTGATAAAATATGTTATTTGCTGAAGTTATTAGTCATAATCATTAAAATGAACTGAATGAATGGAAATCTATTATAAATTAGAAAGCTAAATTTGTTTCATACTGAGAATTGCGATATTTATTTAAAATAAATTGTTTCCGACGGTTGCGGAAATAAGCTTATAAAAATAAATTTACCTGTTTTTATTTTCAAATATCAAGTTCGCTATTTTCGCTGTCGGAATTTAATTGTAAATCGTCGCTATCTGAATCTTCATCTGGATTAATAACAATACGATCTACGACTACATCAATTAGTGGCTCTTTTGACATCAATTCACGTTCAGTTGCGATGACTTTGTCTGTTATTTTTTTCCACTCCTCCACAGGAAAGGTTTCAAAAAATTCGTCCGACAGCTGCTGGATTAATGTAAATGTAAAGTCTACATTTCTGGCTCCTACATATGATTTTAAAGCTGCCCAAACCATTTCAATGGGATTCAGATCTGGATGGTATGGTGGGAGTCTAAATACATCATGTCCTTGTGCTCGTATAATTCTATCGATTGCATATTTTACATAACGAGGTTTATGCAATTTTATTATGTTATAGAGATCAGGCTTCAACATAGAGGCAGTATATGCAATATTTCTTTCCCGAAGCCATTCCTGCATAACACACTTTTTCGATGCAGATGAGGGACATTTATCTTCCTGTGTATTATGGTATGGCGCATTATCTAACACTATTACACTATTCGGAGGCAAGTTACACAAAAGATTTTCTTCCAACCATTTTTTAAAATTTGCATAGTTCATGTCATCATGATAGTCTCCAGATTTTGACGTCGACTTCCACCTCACATAAGAACCAGGAACAAAACCTTGTTCATTTCCTGCCCCAACAATAATTAAACATTGCCCTTTTGACACTGGTTTTTTAGTTTATTATTACTGGTATTACACCAATTGTTTTTTGCAATATGGCTAGTAAGTAAATAAGTTTCGTCAGTAAACACTATAAATTTATTTGCATTTCTTGCTTCCTTGATATTCCTCAGATATTGCAGCCTTAAATGTCTAATTTCGTGTTCCTCTATCAACATTTTTCTGTTGTCGACTGTTTTTTTCCAGCGAAACCCAAGTTTGTGGAATTCCATCCTCATACTTTCTCTACTACCTGCATAATTCAATTCATTTACAAATTATTGGTAAATTTTTTTAATTGTGGGAACTTGTTTATGGCGATGATGAAAATCATATATTTGTCTCCGTAATATACTTTGATCACATGGATCTAGCTGTATTTTTGAGGACTTTTTTTGTCGTTTATTAGGTGTGGAGAATCCGGGGGTTTCTCCATTTTCAACCTCATGACCCTCTTTAGCTATTTTTCTGACGCTGGATAAACTGACACCTATAACAATTAAATATTATGTTAACTTTTTCCTCTTATTCGATTATTTTCTATATCTCTATATCACCATCTCTTTTTTTAATTGATTTATAACAAAAAATGGTAATCTAAGTATGCAAAACATTTATAATATATTATATACATTTTAATATAATTATACAATCGATTTACCTGTCAAAGCAGCTACTCGTTCTTGCACTTTCGATAACTCAATAGGAAGAACATTTCCTTCTGCTTCCTGTTGCGTAAATTTTAAAACCGAGTATATAATTTCACGAGCTTGTGCACTCAGAACCCGATTTTTTACGGCACTTACGTGATTCATTTTAATAATAAGAAATAAAATAATAAGAAATTTCAGCTCTTGCGTACTAGAATATTATGAAAATTCAACAAACAATCACTATTTCACGAATTACGAGGTTATCTGACAACGTAGCAAATAGCAACGTAGGTTTTATATGGATGTTTACGCTTCGAAAAATTGCATACAACTGACTATCGGCTCCTCCGTTTATCGATGAAGTGACCTTAAGCATTGCAGCTATATCTGTCAAATTGTACTTTCCTTTTTTTGTTGTCTTCAGCAACTACCTGACTAGACCCTGATCAAATGGTCGATCAGTAGGTGTTTTTTTTGTATATCCTCTTTATTCTATTTTTGTCGACGACGTCCCTGGTCTTTAGAAGCCCTCTTGTGGTTTGGTGGAAAAAGTAGCTTGTCCTTTTCTCAGCAACCTATCTTAGTGATGTGTACTGGTGTTGTTTTCTGATGGTTGCATTTGTCCTTTTGTCTTTCCATATTGACCCGTCGATTACTTTGTAACACGCTGTTTCTGTTCTTTCCAGTTTCTTCCAAGTGGTCTCTGCTGAGGAACTTTATACTGAGACTGCATACAGTATCGCCAATGTAATGTACGCCTGATATAATTTGATTTTCTTGTCCTTAATAGTTGTACCTGAAAATGTAAGGTTGAATTAGTCTTTTTGTAAAATTAGCTTTTACCCTAATGTGTTGTGTATTGTTCGTGAAGTTTAGTATCTTGTTGAAGTAAACTTCTAGGTATTTCACTGATGTTTCTGATTAAATGATGTTTTCTCTTATCGTAAGTTTGACAATTGGAGAATTATTCTGTTATGTGAACATGATGGATTGGGTCTTTTCAACGTTGATTTTGATTTTTCATTTATTTGTGAAATGTGCAATTCTTCTTAAGTGATTTTTTAGTATCTGGATAATGCTTCTGTCATATTGTCCTTTTGTATATACATTGCCTTGTTACCGGCGTACTTGTTCTTGCATCTGTTGGTAAATCTAAAACAAAAATGTTGTATAAAATGGGCGATAGAAAACTGGCCTAAGCCATCCCTGTTTAGATTTCTTGAATCCTGAATATATCTTTTAGCCAGCTGAAACTTATAATGTTCTATTAAATAAATATGTGCTACGTATATTAACTAAAGCAATCTATTTCTGCCCATCTTCCAGATACAGAATTTCTTCAAAACCGTGTCGTATGCTTTTCGATGTCTAGGCTGACCATTCCTGTTTTCTGTGTTGTGTTGAATTGGATCTTTGAGTCGCTGATGACTCACTCAAGCTGTAGTTCGCTATTTTTTCCACTTTTAAATCCGAAATAGTGTTCTTGGACAATTCTTATCCATTCTGTATATCTTATTAATATTCTGTATATGATTTTCTTCACAATTTTTTCTTTTTCCAGGACTGCTTTTGGTCTTTAGCTGTTTGGTCTTCTTCCGTCCTTCCTTGATTTTAGTGAATGGATGATTTTAGCATGTTTCTATTTAGTCGGAAAGTGAGCTTTTTTTAGGCAAAATCTGAAAATGTAGTAAAGTTATACTATTATTTTCTTCGGTAGTTCTTTAAAAGCTATGTTGTGGATGTCCTTTACTTTCTGAGCTCTGTCTTCTTTCAGTCTTCTCATGATTTTAGTAATTTTGGTTGGATTTAGATATGCTTCTTCCTCTACTAAAAAATTGTTTCTTCTTGTTATCCTTTCGTATTCGTTGTTAACCTCTTTTACGTTGCATCCTGTTGTTACCCGCAATGGTATTCAATTTTTTTGTGATTTAAAGTGTGTTCGTTTTTTGTCTATTATTTGAGGCATCTTCTGTGTTTTTCTCATCTTGGTTATAGAATTTTCTATACATTGCTGTGACTTTTTTTGCTCTTGTAGTAACTCACCTCCCAATGTCCTGAGACTTCGCAGTATATCTTAGGTATCCCGCAGATATCTACTTCTTCTTGATCAGTTTATTTTCTAATATTTACAACTTACCTCTGCTTTCGACGTAATGCTAAGTTTGGTCTTTAAATAATTTTAGCGGTAATTAGTTGTAAATATATTTTGATATAAGGTTAAATGCTCGAATAAATGAACTTTAATCAAATGAAAGGCAGATATCGAGCATAGTATATTTATTCTTGCTCGAGTACTTTCGCTCCTAGAGCATCTTCAGGGGCATTTCATCAAATTTGGCCCATCCAATAATCTATTGAGAATATCATAAACATAATAATTATTACTACACGACACATGAATGATTCTCTCTCCTGATGTCAACCAATATGTAGCTTCGCCGTTTTTAAAAAAAATTAAACTGTTTGTCCTTGTGTCCTGTACTGTTAATTGTATAATTATTATGTTTATGACAATCTCAATAGATTGTTGGATGGGCTAAATTTGACGAAATGCCCCTGAAGATGCTATAGAAGCGAAAGTACTTGGTCAAGATTTAATAAATAAACTGTGCTTGATATCTGCCTTTCATTTGATTAGAGTACATATATTTGCCAATCAAGTTGTTTTGAATCAAAGATTGGTTAAAATTGATTAACCCTCGAGCGGACGCGCCTATAATTATCGCGTGAGTGGACGCGTGGTGCAAATATGCCACCAGCAGCAAATTAAAGTTCTATAAGTATATAAAGTTTTAGGAAATTGTTTTAAATATTTATTAAACGTATATTTTACATAGCAAATAAATAAACAAACACTGTAAACATAAAAAGTTAGTCACTTTCATCAGTTTCCACTAAATTGGTTTTACATCGGTGACAGGTAATCGTAGTTTCACTGTACTCTTGACAGACAAAATTATCACATTTGTCACACAATTGTGACGTAAATTTATTTTTCTGTCTTCCACATATGGCGCAACGTCCCCGCTTTTTTCTTGGTACATCATGTTTTTGTGTCTCTTCTTTAGCTTTGTAAGTCGTTAAAAATAACTGAATATCTGAAGGTAACGACGACATTTTAGACCTTTTTTCTAAGTGAGATTTCATAAGTTGAAATGATAAATTTTTAAGAAAAATTCTTCTTGGCCTCTTTGCGTTGTTTTGGTTACTGTTATATAAAATCTGGGCATTTATTCCAGCAACATTGAAAAGAGCATAAAATAATGCTAAGGGCCACCTTCTGGTGTTTCCCGAAACAGAATATCCCCCACATAATTGGTCGACTGTATCGACGCCACCCGTGGTCTTATTGTAGTCAAGAATTATCTCGGGCTTTCCAGTTTTTTCGTCAATTTTTCCATCATCATGCATAGTAGAAAGTAATACTACAGATTTCCACTTTTTCGAAACGTAAGACACCATACACACCTCTTTTTAAAAACCATGGCACAAAGATCCAATTGCACGATCTTTGTAGGACAAAAATGAAAGGAGGTATTTCTGATTTATTTTTTCGCGTAGTACCAATGGTTGTAATTTTTTGTTTCAAAACTGAACATGCCAAAGAATAGCTGGTGTATCAATTATCGGTGGTCAGATTTCTATTAGTACTTTTTATATGCGCAACTAGTCTGTTTACTATATCAGATGGAGAGTTAGATTTACAGTAGGGCCCCTCAGGCTGTTTGCCACAGTAAACTTCAAAAGCACTGGTATAATAAGTTTATTCATCGTAAAGCGCAAAAATGTTTAAACCGTATTTGGCCGGTTTATTCGGGATATATTGGATAAAGCTGCATCGTCCTCTAAAAGGTTCTAGTTTTTCATCTATGGTTACATAGTAACTGTAATTATAATATTTCTTACAGTTGTCTTGAAATTTGTCTAAAAATACTCTAATTGCCGCTAAGTTTATCCAATTTTTTACGTTGTTCTCGTGTTTCTTTATCGTCAAACCTTATACATCGCAGCAATAATTGAAACCGCCTATAGCTCATGCAGGCCCTCAAAATTGGCAAACCTGTTCCGTCATTTGTCCACAGTTTCTGGACATTAGTCCAACTTCCTTTTTGAGTACCAATTAGAAACAATAATCCAAACAAAGCCATCATTTCAGATTTACTTGTAACTTTAACTGCTCTTTCTCTGCTATAATTAACCCCCTTTCTCTTTTTTTCAATATACAGATTTGTAAAATGCACGATATCATTTATAATTATATCATCAATTAATTTCAAAAAGGCCTCAATCTCGGTGGTAACGTTTTTTGCAGTCCCTTTCGGACCAGGATTCGTTTTTAAAAGATTTTTTGAACTGGTCTTGGAAGTTTGTGAATGGTAACTATTTTCTCTCCATTTGGTTTTCTTGTTTCTACCTGTATAAAAGTTATTACCGATTTTGCCAGGCAGACTGTCAGAATCTACTTCCATATCAGAACCGGGGTCACTAGCATAAACAGCCTCATTTTTCTCAATGTCTTCCAACTCTATCTCTGAACCTGAATTATGGTCTTCTTTAGTTACAATCAGTCTTCTTCGCTTCATTCTCCGTCATCTGAGTCATTAATTTCTTCTATATCAGACATATCTTCTAAAAATTTTCGAAGCTCTTCCTCCGTAAGTCCTTTTGTCCTAAAATACAGTAAAATGTAAGTTTTGGCAACGCTGTAATACAAAGAAACTGATAAACGACATTTTTTTAGCAATCTAAAATTAGTAGTAGCAGAAAAAATATTATTATAAAGAAAAAAATAAAAATTAATTCACTTACATGACTTGACGCGTGGTAGCAAAAATGATCCAATTAAATTTAAGTTGCCGTAGACAAAGACGTTAACGAAATTAAATCGCACAAATTCAACTAACACTTCCTCGTCAATTTCTAGGAAGATACTGAGAGGTATAAAAACAAATAACCCAATAGTCACGCGCCACCCCCTCATAAAGTAATATTGGTGCACCAGCGCCTCCACTCGAGGGTTAAGACGCATATATTGAAATGGCAATAATAGACCAAGGGGTGCAAAATATGAATATGGTTAAATTAAAAATATGCAGCATCTTTTCATTGGTAAAAACTGTCTCCATCGGAGCACCCTCGAACATTTGTGTCCCGCTATTTAATGTGGAACCGACAACGTCTAATATTAAGCTTAAATTCTCTAAATAAAATGTCGGAACTCAGAATAAAAAAACAAGTTTCTGCAAACCACTTACACCTTTAAGCTTCAACTACTGACGTGGATATTTCAGGATGTAGACACTGACATGCGGTATGTCATACCGCTGTCAATGCCCTTTGTTTTCAATATGAATTTGTCTCATATCACGGTATTTGTTTTTTACATCAACTACGGAATGTATCTTCACACTTCTGTAAAATAAAATACTGCTCCAAATAAAACAAACTTTATTTTTTCAAGAAAATAATTATGAATGCATGCATGATATTAAAAAAAATGGTAGAAGTTATTACAAAATCATTTATGAATTAAATTACAAAAAAATTTGAGTAGGTATTGGTAACTGAAAAATAGAAAATAGTATTAAATGGCACAGACTAATAATATTATAAATAAACAAAAAATAAATTACAAACTACTAACAATAAAACATAATGACGGAATTAGATTTTTGTTTTGATACAGGGCAGCGACAGCAGCTTATACGTATTTCGACCTCTTTAGGTCTCCTAAGAGCGGTATAGCCACTACTCTGAACTAAAACAAAAATATTTCCCGTCCTAGACAATAGTTATCAAAATAACTATATACGGACGTAACTACGCCATCTAAAAACAAAAAGAGAAATCAAACGATTTCTACCTGGCGAAACCGAATTCAAATTTTTACCGCTGTGCTTCCTAAAACTTGCGAAGCAAACAGCTTGATAAAAACTCGGCAAGGGAATCTAAAATTGCATTCCACATGCCGTTCATCATGGTCAAAATTCGTAGTGAATCGGTATCTCTTTGAGCAGTTGGTAGAGTTCATGGTTGTAACTGGATCTCCATATTTCGCTTTCGTTAATAGGTCCAAATATCTTTCTTAGGACTTTTCTTTCGAAGACTTCCAGTTTTCTTTTTTTTTTTGTCTCTTCTGTCATCACCCATATCTCGCATATATAACATACTATTGGTCTGATAATAGTTTGATACACCCTGATTTTCAAGCTCCGGTGTGTGTTTTTGGAGCGGAACACATAATCGATTGACAAATAAGCTTTTTATTTCCCTTTACTATTCTTCTTTCTGGTTCTTGTGTTCCATCCGTGTTTAATGCAACTCCTAAATATGTGAAACTTTCTACCGTTTCAATATCGTCCTCTAATTCAACTGTGCGTCTGTTTCCCCTAGCTCTTGCCTGTGTTAACTTTTTTGTCTTTTGAATATTTATTTCTAGTCCGCTCTCTTTTGCCTTTGTTTTTAATTGTGAATATATTTCTGCTGCCTCTTCTTTTCTGCGAGACATGATGCTGATATCATCGGCATAGGCGGCAATCTGTATTGATTTATTTGTTAGGAGATTACCTATATTCAGCCGTCATATCACATATTTCAAGGTCAGGTTGAATAGTGTCGGTGCCAGCCCGTCTCCTTGCTTTAATCCTTGGACTATTGTAAAGTTTTCAGTGAGCTCATTTTGGACTTTAACAGTTGCTATTGACGAATCCATTGTTGTTTTTAATAGTCGGAGTTTGGGGGATATTAAAGTTTATTCCCTTTTTTATAGATTGGGCATATAATCCCGGTTTTCCAATCATTAGGGATCTTTTTATCATTTTAAATCTTGTTCATGAGCATATGCATTTGTCCTACTAGGTGATCGCCACCTAATTTATATAGCTCAGGGGGGACGTTGTCAATACCTGGAGCCTTATTGTTCTTTTGTTCTCGTATTACCTGTTTTACATCTTCCATCGTTGGGGGTTCTATATTTTCGGCGTCTCCCTCATTGTGATGCATGTCCATATGCTCTTCATTTTCTTGTGTCCCTAAAAGAGTTTGGAAATAGGTTTTTCAGACTGATTTTATTTCTTTTGGATCACTGGTTATTTGCCCTTCTTGAATTCTGTATAGATTTAGTCGGGGTTTGTATCCTTCTCCTAAATTTCGTAGATATCTGTACGCCTGTCTTAAATTGTTGCTTTGAAGATTTTCTTCCATTTTCTGTATATTGCGGTTTTCGTATTTTCTTTTCTCTGTTCGGCATATTTATTTGCCCTCCGTCTTGCATCTTGGTAACTAGCCCTTCTTTCTCTGGTTCTTCTTTCCATATATTTCTTGTGTTCTTCATTTTTTTCTGTATGGCCTTATTACATTCGTCATTGAACCATTCCCATGAATTTTTCCCACAAAAAGGGAAAAAATATATTTCTAGAAAGCTAGAAATAAATTTCCATTTTACTTAAAACATTTTTGTTTAGTTAAACTGTAGAGTGGCTAAATATTTTATCCATCTCCTCCCCTAGCTTTTCTCCTTCGTAAGGATATAGTGACGTCATGTAATTTATTTGACTATTTCTGTCCAACTATCGCTCTTGTGTGTGTTGTTTTGCTTCAGAGAATAAGTAACCAGTCATCTCCTTTAATTGGTCCGACCATCGTCCTGGAGATCTTCCTCTGGATCTTTTATCCGCTACGTTATCTTCAACTATCATTCACTCAGTGCCTTCAAATACCTTTTTACTAAAACCTATATTTTAATTTTGATATATTTGTGAAACTTATAAAAAGCATCATACTTTGTGTTCATTTTTAATTCATACAATATACTCATATTTTTGCCGTAAAGATATGACTTATCAGTAGCATTTGCATTATATTCGTCTTCGGAACCTTCCGATTGCTCACTATTTTATTGAAGCTAAACTAAATGCACGACCAAATACTTACCATATCGGGATAGCATTAGGAGGTTTTTTTCCTGGTTTTTCCCTCATAATTTACTATGGAATCACTAACAGGAGAATTTTCCTGTCATCATGGCATGTATTTGTCTTTTTAAAGACGAATTACATGCTATGATCTTTTCTGATGGATTTTCTCAAGTTAAAGTTGATTTCATGTAATCGAATGAACTATCTTATAAGTAAAGTTGTCGCAGGAGCGTAACTCAACAATATTGGCAATATCATTGTAAAGTCGTCTACTTTAAAATGTATAATGTATGTCTGAATTGTCAATATAAATGAGTTAGATAAAATTAAATTATTAGAAGAATTTTTCACTAAGTAACAAAAAAACAAAAATTTGTTTAATTTACTAATGTTTGTATTTTGAAAACGATTTCCGAAGTAGAAATTGAAACGGCAATAAACGTACTTTAACCATTAATTAAGCCTTATTCCCATTTAAATAGTAATCGCTATATTCATATAAGAAAAGACATATTATATTTATGACAAGAATTTATTTATAATTAAATAAAACACTACATTTTACAAATTTAATATTTTTTCAGAGGACATATATTTTTCTCAGTGTGAATTAATTTAAATTGTTGTGCCCTACGAACCCTCATGAAAGCTTTTACGGCTTTATTTTTGCGCCAGCGAGACTTGGCTGCTGCGATTTAAAATTGTAGCTCATCTGAATAAGTCAGACAAAAAAATCTGACTCACATTATTCAACATAAATCACCGGAAACCGGTCCTGGCAACCTCCATAAATATCCCAGAAAACACAGAGTGGAGGGCATGAATGTTTTAGTACTTCCAGCAATAAATACATTGGAAAGTGTGATCTTTTTAACCTTCGTTCCCGCCCCTTCAATTCCCCCTTGCTTTCCTACGTGGTTCTATCTGCTTTATTTTTATCTATCTGTTACAAATAATTACATTTTTTTCGTTTTTATAAATTTTTCTATAAAACTTGTAAGAAATCGAATTTGCATCTGCTTTAAAATATAAGCGAATCAGGATAAAGATTATTTTAAATAATATCTCTAACTTTTATATACGTATATATATATATATATATATATATATATATATATATATATATATATATATATATATATATATATATATATATATATATATTATGTTGAATTTCTATCCTATCTTAAGAAAAATATAATACTAAAAAACTGTAGTAAATTGCGTAATACCAATATTTATATAAATCACGGTCTATACTACGAGGATAGACAAGTCCAAAATCTTCTCACTACATACATATCTTAAACTAGCAAGAGAAAAGAAAATGTATGCTAAAATTCGTGGCAAATACTTAGTCATAAATAATGAAAAATACTCTGCCAAAGACTTGAGAAATATGGAAAAGGATGAAAATGAAGATGATGTTCAATCAGAAAAACCTGAACCACACAGTGCACCAGAAACACCAACTCCAAATTCTAAAACATTTTTTGAAGACAGCATCTTACAATTTACCTTAGCTACGCCCAAGAATTCATCACAGAAAGAAGAGACTACCCAACAACAAAACATTAACCTGATAACTACACTGACTGAAAAACTGACAAGGGAATCAGATACTGATAAAAGTAAATCAGAAAAAAAGAGTTCGGAAAAGAAAAATATTGTAGACCATAAAGAAGTACTAAGAGGAGTGGAGAGGAACAAAAACGAAGATAGACACGAAGAAGGAAAAAAGCCAAAATCAAGACACAACTCTACTTCAGGTACCAAAGAAAGAGTTATTACTCGGGAGCAAAGCAGTAAGTGCTAGAATTTTGTAAGACAATTATTTTTTCTTAGGCATTTCATTATCAAATTTTTTTAGTTGTTGTTTTGGTATGGATCCATACATTCGTGATGTAGACTACATTCCCGTAATTACTCATAAACCTAAACATATTGAAGATTTTAATAAGTTAACTGCGGATTTTTATAAAGGTAAAAATAATGAAAATCTTACCATTTTACTCCAAAATATTAGAAGCCTTAATAAAAATCTAGATCAGTTACGATTAAATATACAACAGATGACACTTGATTTTGACTCTTCAGTCAAAATCAAGTGTCATCTGTTGTATAACGGAAACTTGGATATGTTATCCCATGTCTAACGGAAACTTGGATTATTCCTGATAAATCTTTATTTCAAATAGATAATTAGCACAGTTTTATAATGAAGGAGATATAAATCAAAATGATGGTGTCGTTGTATACATAAAAAGAATTTAAGATTTACGTAGAAGGTTGTAAACATTAGTGTATGTAAGGTATTGGAGATAACTATATTAGGTAAATATAATCAAAATACAATATTAACATTAATTTATAGACCACCATCGACAGATGAAGAGCATTTTTGTATTGGTCTAGATAAATATTTAGAGAGCACAAAAAATTATGTTTGTAGATATCATGTTTTGTTGGGTGATATTAATATTAATATCAAAAATATGGCACCAGATTCTTCTGAGTATCTAAGTATATTGAGTAAACAAAATTTTTTATCATTAATAAATAAAAATACTAGAGTTCAGGGCGATTCTCGTAGTTGTATAGACCACATTTTTGTAAAAAGTAAGTTTGTATTAATAATAATACTTTACCAGCTGTTCTGGATCTTTCCGTGACTGATCATAAAGCAACATTTGTAAGTTTTTCTTTTGAAAAAAATAAAATTGAATGCAAAATTAAGTTTAGGAAAATAGTTAATTATGATGATTTAAAAAGAGATCTTAGTTTTCAAAATTGGGATCACTGTTCTGATATGAATAGCCCTAATGCTTTCCTTAATAATTTTACCGACACCCTCATTTCATTAATCAATAAAAATACCAAAGAAATAAAGAAAAAAAAATGTGAGGTTAAGCGAAATATCTGGATGACAGACGGCTTAATAAATAAAAAGAATCAACTTTACAGAAAATTTATGAACAACCCATATGACTTAACATTAAAAAAAGAATACACAATTTACAAAAATAAATTAAATAAGCTAATCATTGAGGCAAAAAAAAATTATTTTCACACGGAAATTACAAAATATAAAAATAGTTCTAAAGATCTATGGAATACTATTAAAAAATTGGATAATAATAGTACAAAAAGTGAAATTAATTCCATTTTAAATCAAAATAATGAGGTAGTCACTGATAGTCCGAATATTGGCAATATTTTTAATGATTATTTTTGTAATGTAGGGTGTACGCTTGCTAAAAGTATTAAAATATCATCTGCTCCTGATCCTCCAAAAAATACATGTCATAGTACGTTTTTTCTAAAACCCGTAACAAAATCAGAAGTTCAGAGTATTATTCATTCCCTAAAACCAAAAAAATCTCCTGGCATAAACAACATTTCCGCCGATCTGTTAAAGATCATTTGTAATTATGTTGTTGAACCGATAACTGATTTAATAAATAAAATATTTGAACATGGTATATTATGTCCTGACCTTTTTAAAAAAGCTCTAATTATACCTATATTTAAAAAAGGTGATACAAAATTGGTGCAAAATTATCGTCCTATATCACTTATTACCAGCCTTGCAAAATTTTTTGAAAAAGCCTTAGCAGAACGAGTAAATTAATATCTTACAAAGTTTAACCTGCTGTCTCTAAACCAATTTGGCTTTAAGAAAGGATATTTCACTTCAGATGTTATAACGTGCGCTACTGATTATTTATATAAGATGCTGGAAAATGGTTCTTCTACTTTAGCGATATTTTTGGATCTAGCTAAGGCATTTGACACTGTTAGTCATCAGCAGTTGTTAAGTGCTTTGGATGATCTAGGAATAAGGGGTATACCGTACTTACTATTTCAAAGTTATTTAAAAAATAGATCGCAAATTGTCAACATTTATTAATAACAAAGTAAGTGTTTAAAAAATCATTGAGTATGGTGTGCCGCAAGGTACTGTTTTAGGTCCTTTACTGTTTTCAATATATATAAATGATCTAGCATCAATGAAAATAAATGGAAGTATTATTTGTTTTGCTGACGATACTGTCATACTTTACACTAGTGATTCTTGGGAAAAACTTAAACTTTAGCAGAAACAGAAGGTTCTAGAATGGCTAAATAGGAAATTACTGACAGTTAATACTGATAAAACTTATTTCATACCATTTTCAATATACAAAAAAAATTTACCCGACTTCTTGTAATTAAATCTAAGCTATAATAACGCGTTCATTAAAATAAATAGGAAAAAATACATAAAATATTAAGGAGTTTATATTGATTGTCACTTGAAGTGGCATGTGCATATTGATATGGTATGTAAAACTCTAAGAATGTTAATATAAAAATTTAGATATCTCAGCAATATTCTTAATTTGTCTTACTTAAAGATAATATACTATTCTTTGATACAGTCACGTCTTAGATATGCCGTTTTAGTATGGGGTGGAACATATGCTTCTCATTATAAACTCGAAATATTACAAAGGAGGTTTTTGAAAATAATGCTAAAAAAATCTCGCTTATATTCTTCAGAACTTCTTTATCAGCAACATATAAAAATAAACATGTTTTAAAACCAATAGATCATACTTACAGAACTAGAAGAAAAGTTCATGACTATGTCCAAATTACTAGTTTTTATAAATCAATTGGAAAACACAATTTCTCTTATTTCATTCCTAGAATATTTAACTATTTACCCGAGATCTATAAAACCAACATAAGAAAAATCAACTCATTTAACATGATTAAATCTATTTTTACAAAATTGCTCAAGAACACTGGATCTGAAATTTTGGATGCAATCTTCTTTAATTAAATTCATCATATAACTAATACTATACAGTATACTTTGTAACAATTTTTTATATTATCAACCTAATGGTACTGTAGAACAAATATTGAATAGTGTAATCCCTGAGCACAAACTCTGGTTCATCAGGGAATTTCTTCTTTGTTTATTTGCCAACAAATATTTAACTTAGAATTAAATTGTAATTGTATTATAGTAACATTGTTGTATATTGTATATTGGGAAGTAAATAAACATTATTAATATTATTATTATTATATAGGTAAATATAAATAGTAGATTTAATAACAGTGGTGGGCTAAAAATGACTAGAGTTGCCCAGATAAGGGTTAATTAATGGGAAGAAGAAGATTTTTAACATCTTTTAACTTGGAAAGATAGTGTATAAATCAGTTGTGCTTTTTATATTCTAATTCTAAAACAGTGAGTAATATTCATGCAAAATAATTATTTCAATAAGTAAATTTAATAATAATGGCAAATAAAAATACGCAATTAGGTACGTTCAAAACTTTTCGGCGTTCGTCTTTTTTTGGTACGTGTCAATGTCATTCAAGTATTTGTGTATTTATATACCTCTTCCGTGTAGATTAATTTTCCATGAGTTGGCGTGAAGACTCTTGGGAGGACCGTCGAAATGAGTACTAAGCCCTAACCTAATAACAGCGCACCTGAGAATTGAGTGAATTGAATTTTAAAGTATGTTTGACCTGCGGATACTCCAAATTTACTCGAATGTGTTTTCGTTTCACTCGTTAGAGTGTACAGTTAGTTCTTTATTTAATGTATTTCAATTTTTAGATGAGACAGGATATAAAAGAAAAATATTTAACAAAATGTTAGCATTTAAAATACTTTTCATTTTATATAAAAACGCAATATTCATACACATACTTTTAATGCGTGAGGGTTATAGAAGCAAAATCCGCACATGTCACATTACGGAAGTAGGTATAATGTTTTATTAGATGAATAGAAAATAAAAAATATTTGAGCTGTAGTTTCAGTATAAAATTGATTTTATTTATGGACATTGGGATTGGCAATTTAGCAATTTAACAGCAAAAACAAAATTTAGCAATTTAACATTTGGGATTGGAAATTTCCGAATAATTCGGAACATCGTTTTTTTTTTTAATTCACTTATTTTATAAATTATTTTAAACATTGGTCTCTTATTATTTATATAATTATTGCTATAAAATTTAAAATAACATAAACTTCTGAAAATAAACTTTTTAACACACCAAAATTAACATATTGCGTTGTTTCTTCAGGAGAAAATTCTTCACATAACTCATTTGTCAATAATTGTAGATCACTCTTGTCATTATTTATTTATATAACTTCTTTGGAAAACTTTAAATCAAAATGTTCTTGCCAATCAGTTTCATAATGCGTTTCTCATAGTTTGGCAACACTCTGGGCTTTCTTATTATCACTTACTCTGCCAGCTTCAAATTTGTCAGGATAAATAGAACTAATATGTTTCGCTTGTTTAGAAATGCCCTTTGGAACACCTATAGAAGTATTATAGTTGACTTCACCCTGAACTTCTATTGTATTATCATTTCTCTTCAAAATCCTAAAGCGTTTGCACTGTTGAAATTGAAAGTGCCAAGCTCCTGGTGGTTTAATAACTTCTGATGCTGAGGTTTTCCAATTAAACCCGTCCCACTCTGTGAACAATTAATAGGTTGTGACATTTTGTTTCACTATATATTGCTCTGGATTTGTTATAATTTCTGTTATTTTTTCTTCAGAAATACCAAAAACTCTATCTGGCGGCATAAAACTGTGTCATACAACTGGGAATATTAGTTTAATTCAGCGAATATTATCAGGCACATTTTTATTATTTTTAATTTGACCTAGATAGCCACCGGCACAAATTAAAATTTCTTTAACATCTTTGGAAAATTTATGTTTTGGTAATCTATGAAACAATGGTCATTATCAACTAACCTCTAACGTCCACTGCTGAACATAGGCCTCTCGCATGCTTTTCCACTTAGTCCGATTTTGCGCCATCTGAATCCAATTTGTAGTCACTCTTTTTATGTCATCTGTCCATCTAGTTGGGGTCGACCTTTATTTATGTTAGATTGTATTCAGGGTCTCCATTCCAAAATTCTTTTTGTCCACCGGTCATCAACTTATCTTGCTACATAACCTGCCCAGTTCCACTTTAGTGTTGTTATGCTTTCAATAACGTCTGCTACTCGTGATCTTTTGCGTATAGTAGCATTGGGTATTCTATCACGTAGAGAAATCCTTAACATTATTCTCTCCATTGCCCTTTCTGCAACTTGTAGTTTACTCATTCCTGTTCTTGTAAGTGTTAGTGTTTCTGCGCCGTAGGTTATCAGTGGCAAAATACACTGATTGAATAATTTTCTTTTCAGACACTTTCTAATCTTAGACCTAAAAATATCCTTCATCTTTCCAAATGCAGCCCAAGCGAGGTTTATTCTTCTTTTCAGCTCGATTGTTTGGTTGGCTCGACTTATTCTGATCTCGTGGCCCAAGTATTAATAGGAGTCAACTGGCTCAATATCTTTGTCTTCTACTGAGATGTTTTTGTTGTGGATTAAATTTGTCATAAATTGTATTTTTGAAAAATTTATTTTAAGACCAACTCTTTTTGTGGCAGTATGGAGTTCTTGGAGCATTATCTGTGCCTGATCAAAACTGTCCGCAATAAGAACGATATCATCTGCAAATATAGGGTTATTTAAAAATTTTCCATCTACATTGATACCTTTTCGTTCCAATCTATTGTTTTACAAGCGTATTCTAGCAAAGTTGGAAATAATTTAGGAGACATGTTGTTTCCTTGCCGAACGCCTCTTTCAATACGAAAGGTCCCAGTATGTTCATTAAGTCTTACACAGGCTGTATCATGCTGATAGATGTATCTGATTAGGAATATGTATCACTGATTTATTCTACATTCTGTTAAAGCTTGGAGCATTTCACTTTGATTGACCGTATCAAATGCTTTTTCAAAGTCAACAAAGACAAGTATCAGTGGTCTATTATATTCAATGGTTTTTTTAATCAACGACGTAATGGTTTGCAAATGATCATTTGTTCCGAATCTAGCTCTAAATCCTGATTGTTCGCAAGGTTAATAGAAGTCTAGTTTTAATGTCAACCTATTAGTTATTATCTTCATAAACAACTACTTATAAACGTGAGATAACAAGCTAATATGTCTACAGTTCTTAAGCTCCGTTATATCTCCCTTTATGTGCATGACTACTATAACAGTTTTATTCCACTGAGATGGTGTAACCTCTTTTGAAAGGCATAAGTTATATAATTGTGTCAATGCTTTCAATACTGTCTTTCCTCCTGCTTTAATTGCCTCAATAACGATTTAACCATCACCAACTGCTTTATTGTTTTTCATTCGATTTAATGACTTTGAGACTTCTTCGATTGTTATTTCTGGGATATCCTCTGAACCCACATTCTGGATTTTTCTCAACTTGGTGCACCCTTTCTTTATATAATTCTGTGTAAAATTCTTCAACTACCTTAATTATCTTATCTTTATCTGTTGCCACTTTTTCATTTCGATCTGCGTTTAACAATATTCTTCTTACCTAGAGCTTGACATCTCTTCAGCACCTTTAAACTTTTATATTCCTCGACAACCGTTGTAATTTTTTTTGTGTTATATTGTCGTACGTCCTTTCTCACTGCTTTATTATTAATATCTTTATTAGGTTGTTGTAGTACGCGTGCATTTGTATTGTTTTTGTTCTTAAGTTCTCTTTGTGTCTCCATAAGTCTTTTTGTCTCTGGACTGATTTTTCCTCCTTATCTCTCCTAGGATTTGTATTGCACTTTTTCTTTGCGTTCTTAATATCTTTCATTAAATTATCATTTAACGTTTAGATATCCATAGTGTCTGTATTTGTTGTCTCTAGACAATTTAGAATTTCCTCTTCGAAACACTTGATTTTCTTGGTAAATCTAAATCGGTCCATGGATCAGCTAAAACAATGCCAAAGTTAAGTTTCATATTGAAAGTAACACTTACAACTAAAAAATTGTATAAATTATATTGGAAAGAAAAGTAAGATCATAAGTAACTGCAGAAGAGCTAGGTTGTTTTGACAATCAATTGAAAAGACTTTTCTTTCGCTGCTGTTACTTTTGAGAATTTTGTAAAATATTTTTGCTCAAAATTTATGTAATTCCTGTAGAATAAGTTATTTTTTTATCCTTATCTTTTTTCTTCTTTATCTGTTTCCTATATGTTAAACAAATATGCACACGTGTGTGATAGCGTTCCAAAACCTATATTATGGTGCATTGCAAAATATCAACTCTTAATAGAATTACTCATAGCTAATTATTTTGATCATACTGTTCTAAAACGTGGTCGTCTTCTCGTTTTTGTGATAGAGTTATAGCCTCAAAAAAAAATCACCTTACCACACTATGAATTCTACCTTGTTTCACACCTTAAATTTGCATAAAGATTCTTCTACATACATTTATTCATTCACCATCTTTAATTTAATAATGTCTGTTTTTAAGGAATTGTGCTAATCACTTCTCTCTCTGCTCGTCTTCTTGTTCTCTGCGGTGTCTTAGCCTCACAACATTATAATATGAAAGCATCTTGTTTAGGTTTTGATTCAACTTTATTAAATTTTTTATGAAAAAATTTCAGATTGACAATAGTTATTAAATTGTACTTACAGAACTTATTTTTATGAACACATCTTGGTTTTTTAGGCAAACATTTAGCCAGATATCTAACAACCAAACAAACCAAACATAATTAGTCTGGAGTCGTTTTATCTATAAAGATACCAATATTATTGCAGCCATTATCCATTACAACACAAACAAAAGGAATCCTAAATTTGCTGGATGGAGGAAAAAAGGCTCTTCCTTCCTAAAGAAGTAAACACAAAAAAAGGTGAGGAGATTTTTCTAAAATAAAAGACAAAATGGTTCACAGAAATGAAATAATTATTTATTTTTGTCTCACATCAACAGTTACACAAAGAGATGAACAAATTACATGGGTTTATACCAAAATAAAATATAAAGAAAACTTACATATTTCCTATTTGTTTACAATTGGGAAACGCTACAAAAAACTTTCAAAACTATTATTAAGTTATTTATAACTGTGGCAGAAATAGATTATTAAAATTAAAGATCTTAATTTTAATTAAAATGAAACTTCATAAAGTTAACCTCTTCAAAAAAAAAACAAAAAAAACAAACGTCATAGAAAATTTAATTCTGGCTGTCATATGTCGACATTTATACTGACGACAAAGAACAAATAAATTGACAGCATAACCTTACCCTTGATTTAAAATATATAATACATCTTACAATATCTAAATTGTTATGAAAGCAATTTTTGTTATTTGAAAACCGTGTCTACTTTACTTTGAAAATGAAACACAAATTATTAGCTGGGTTTTTACAATTTTGCACTAAAACTTCTGGGATTATTGCTAAAATTTCTGGGGTTGAACTCTCTGGACACGTAAAAAAAATTGCTTCAGGAACATATCAGGAACAGTGAGGTTGAAGAAGCACTGAACACAAAACTTGAACTTTTCTCCTTAAGAAAAACTGGGACAGGTAGAATTGGACGGCCATTACACATTAAATTGCTACTATTAACCGCTACTAAACTTATTTTCCATAACGTAGGACAAAGAACAAAAGGACATTACAAATTTGATGAAAAATTTGGACCCAAGCTAAAATCGACTACCTCTGGTAGCGATCCTAGCGAGAATGAGCAAATTATCTTCTAAAATTCATTCGCATAACTTAAAATAATAAAAAAAAAACACTTAAGGGAAATATTTATTTAAAATGCAGAATACGAAACGCAAAAGAATGCCGAGAAGGTGCACATATGTAAAACATAAACAAACTCTAAAAATGTGTTTATATTACTTGGCGACGCTAAGAGGAATTGAAAATACTTTTTGCGTATTTTAACTTGTATGAAAGTAAAGAGAAATACACTGAAATCATTATTTGTTATTTTAATACATATATGACGGGATTTCAATTTAATACATATACGAGGGTATTTCAATATAAACATATATATCAAAGAATTTATGTACCAAAGAATTTGTAAATGCTACAGTGTTTGAATATCACAAAGTAAAAACTAGAAGAGCAACTTCACGAACTGACAAGAATTTGACTATGAAAAACGTAGCTTATCGTTCAGTTGATAGTTCAAAGCCTACTAGTGCCAAAAATATTAACTTAACTTGACGAAAAAACGAAACATTTTTAAATCGATTTTTCTCGAAAACGGTATATTCTACCGAATTAAAATAAGAGTCTCTTTTAGTACTAGAATACCTGGAAATCTAATAATCTAGTATCACAATTGCTTAAAAATTACAGACAAAGTTATTCGTTAAAATACCCGTTGATCTACCCAAAACGGACGTTTATGAATGGTACTAGAAATTCGCAATTAATGTAATCGATTCAACTCTGGAGGATAAACAATCGTACCAGTTTTCATTTTTCCAAATAGAAGCATTCTGGAGTTATTAAAAAAAACTACTTACAAGGCGCCATCTTCAAAGAGATCTAGCTCCCTTAGGAAGTATTTTTGAACTAGATGAATTGGGTTAAATCATCTTAAAATTATCTGAGGAATCTCCGATTTTCGTTTGTCAGGAGAGTTTCTGTACACCCTGTATAGAGTTTCGGTGAATGTTTGGATACGAGTAATAGACATACAACGAATAGGCCTCCATTTCTTTAATGCACCGTATGTACTTTTTGCATGATGGGGCATCAACCCAGTTCTCTGTTACGTCAACATCTTTATGCAGTTTATAGAAATTGTATACAATTTTTGTCTATTATTAAATTTTGGTAAAAAAGTAAAATAAATTCGTTTATTTTTTAATGTTCCATCTGTTTTCTGTTCCTTAATTTATATAATATTAAACTGTATTTTTTAAATATTTAAATTAAGTCGTATTGTCGTATTACATATAAAATCGTTCTATATCAAGAAGCCTTAGCACCTGTCACAATTTCGTATTACTACAAATTCTAAACAACGAAGAAATAAAACACATATGTTTATCATTTTTACATTGCGAATATATCTCTATCATATGTTCTGTTTTTATTTTTTAAATAAAAAGCATCGTTTATTCGTACAAAATCATCTTCAAACATCCATTCCCTTAAACTTGCTCATATTTTATTCAACATGCTAGAGGCGTTTGATACAGGTATTTTATTAAATTTAACAAGTATTACTGAAGTTTCGAAATAACCTACTTAATTCGAGAAAAACTTTCTCAAAGTTGGTAAAGTTAAGATTTAGTTTGAAATATTTAATACTCGTACAAATATATACTTTACGTGTTTTCTATACTAGAGTTAATTAAATATGTTTAAATTTTTTAAAAAATGATTAATTATTTTTGACGTCTGCTTTATGAGATTATTTTATTTATATAAAATTTGATCATGCTGCTATGAAAAAAAAAAGACTAAAAAAAATGCATAAGAAGTTTTTAAATCATATGTTATTAAGAGGCTAACTGCAAATAATGATCAACACCGTACTATAGGTCACGGCAGTAAAAATCTAATAAGAAACCTATTCAACCAACCAGTAGAAAGAAGACTTAAAAGACTACTGCCAGAAGACTTAAATTAATTAAAGTGAACCATTGGTAAATAGAAACATGACATGGATGTTCACAACGTGTTTGTAGACTTCAAACAGGCATAAGACTCAGACAAAAGGAATAAACTCTACAATATATTGGCTGAATTGGCAATACCACACCAGCTAATTAGACTCATTACAGCCACAGTAGATTAAACTCAATCAAGTGTACGAATACAAAACCACTGGACAGACCTTTCTAAAATTTCGCAGGTACTACAGCAGGGCAGACGAAGCGTGGGGAGGCGACGTATATCTTGGCTGCGCAATTTAAGAGACTGGTTCCAGTGATCATCTAACCAATTTTTTAGAGCAACAGCTTCAAAGATAGGAGTAGCAATGATGATTGCCAAACTCCGTAGCGGAGATGGCGCTTGAAGAAGAAAAAGAAAGCAGGGAGATGGGCTGGCCCCAACTTTGTTTAACCTGGCACTAGAGGGGCGACTACGAACTCCTTCATGCTACCTAGATTTTAATGGGTTCAGTTTTACAAATTTAAATATGTCAGGATGTGATTTATAAAAACTTTCGTTAAATTTTGAGTGAAATGATTCATATGCATGTGTAGTAAATATAAGAAAGAAATGATGAATTTAAACCCCACGTAAGGTGGGAATTTTTATTCTTCTGTTAAATAATTATCAACTAGGTAATTACAAAAATTGCAAAACTCTGTCATCTTCTAGCATAACATTAAAAAGTTTATCAGAAAAAAGTCAACAACATCATTTGGATCTAAATTAGAAATGCCGAAAAACAATTTTAAATATTTTCCAATAACAGTTTGATTTTTATGTTAAGGGGACAAATCTAAATTTTGAATTTTTCGGTACCAATTTTGTCTAAAATGAAATTTGCAACAAAATATAATAACTAACTAACTTGGATACATTTAAAATTGCTATTTTAAAATCATAAATTATTCGCTTCGGTTTGAAATTTAAATTCAAATCTGTACATATTGTTATTAATGTATCAAAAGTACTTTGGTATGATTGCTGTGATTTATTTGTTAACAAACAAAAAACTAGAGGAATTTAAAAACCATTTTTGTAGCCATGTATAGTAAACATCTGACAAAAATATTTAGAACAGTATTAAAAAGTTCCATCTACATACAAACAATCTACATTACACAAAAAGTAAAGATTTGTGAAAAAACTAAAAATTGCGGAATTATTTTTCTTAGATAATAAAAAGTTTTCACCCGTATTTCTTTTTAAATTTAAGTTTACTAACACTTGTAGAACTTCTTCCTGTGACTTGGGCAATGACGGTGTGGATTTTCATCTTGCAGCACAGGTTTTCTTCGAACGAAAGAAATGTCTTTCGTCGTCAGCGGTAAATTGCTGAAATTTTCCTTCACATATATCTTCTACAGCTTTCCTATGCGTAGAATTACTTAAAAATTGTTGGTCAACGTACATATAATTTTTCAAGAATAACGTAATTTTCATCATTTTCCTTTGTATACACTTTTTTTTGACACCCTTTTTTGATGCATGGCCAACTTTTCCATCTTTGGAGACATGGGCCTTTGAATGTTTATATTCATTAATTATTAATAAAAGTACTCTTCTTTGACTAAACATAGTCGTTGGATTCGCCATTTAAATGTTAAACACTAACGAACAAAACTATACCGTATACTTGCAACTGAAGTGAATAACTTAAAATATTTATATTCTTACTTTCAACTATAATCAAATTTGGAATTTCCGGTCATTAAGACTTAATCCCCAACTTTCTCGGCGATGGGGCAGCAGGTACTTCGGATTAATGGGCCCAGGTAGTTCGTGGGGCAGTTAGATAACGCCGACTAATAAGGCACTTACGACGTTATGACTTTCTCTTTCTCAGTATTGAAGGTGGGGGCATCTGAGAGCTTTGGCTTCAAGCGTGCGAGTAGAGGTCGGCACATATAACGGTTTAATCATATAAAACGTATTTTAGCTCGAGTGGCATTTACAAGGTTTTGGTTTTTCACTACTCATAAAATATTATTATAGGGAGTTTTAATATTTACTTTGTTTTAAGATGGTATTGTGAACTAATTCTGACATTATTCTTAAATGCTTTCATTTATACATATTTACTAATGCTGTGCTTTTATGTTGACTTTTATTTCATTTATGAATAAACTAAAATATTTAGTTTATGCTTTAGTAAATTTACCCTTACTGAGATTGCCAAAAGCTTAAAATACGCTTTTATGTTTGTACAAGTTTTTACCTACCTCTAGCTCTTTTAAGTTCGATATATACAGTGATGAGTGCCTTAAGAACCGGCAAAATAACGCAAAAGATAGAAAACATAATACGTTGCGAAATAAAAAGAGATGAAAGTAGTAGAGGTGGGAAATTATCGATAGAAACCTCTAATTACACAGCGTATTATGTTTTCTATCTTTTGCGTTATTTTGGCGGTTCTTAAGGCACTCATCCCTGTATATATTTTTCTGCTGTGTACAAATTCCTATATAGCACATCTGATATTCGAATGTAGTTTGAAAAGTGTTGTTTTGTAAAGCTTTTTTTAAAAATCAAAGGCGGACGTAAAGCTGGTATTAATGGTATTCAGTTCAAAGAGTGAGTAAATATACAAAAACAGTGTTATATAGCATGTATTTTATTTTATTAGGATTTGGTATTAATAATAAAGGTAGAAGATTGTATCAGACTATGATATTTAGAAAGTCATAAAAATAAAATTAAACAAGAAATTTTTTCATATTACATCTATACTAGATATGTATGTATTAACTGTATCGTTAGTTTATTTTATGCTAAACATATAATAGTTTATCTACAGTTTAATACAGTTTATCAAAAAAAAAGAACTTGAACATGCGACATATTGGGTCATATCTTTTTATTTAAGACTTTTATTTTAAATTTATTTTTTTGAAGCATACTAAAGGTCAAAAAAATCATGTTTCAATACATGTTTGTTTAACCTTCATCTTCCTGGGTGGGGTACAGCTGTACCCCAGATACATGATTTTCAAATTTAAAATTTAGCAAAGTTACCAGGGACTGAACTTTGTACAGTCTGTCTTCTGCTTGACATAAATCATTATTTGCGAAATGCCACATATGCAACAAAATTTTAAATCTATTTCGAGATATGTATTCTGCAGCTTTTGACCAGTATAAATCCGAATTTCTCCAATAATCAGCCAGTTTAGGTTTATGGTCCAGACCCATCCAAATTAGTACCCCCAAAAAGCAATACATTTTAGTCACGTCCGTGTCTCTCCATTTATGCAGTCTTGAAGATAGACCGATGGTTTCTTCAACGATGTCATTCACAATCACCTGATTTGCGTATATGTTGGTTTGTTCTGCAATAATGCTGATAATTTTTTCGTCTACAAAAAGTCTGAAGTAGGCGAATTCTTCTTCATTTTTCATGTTTAGGACTTCTTCTGTTAATCCTACATTTTCTTTGAAATTAAAATTTCTCATATCGCCAAATACTAATTCCTAATCAGCCCCTGTATTTTCTTTTTCCCCGAAGAATCTTGATTATCTGAGATATCGCTATCTGAAACAAAAAAAAAACAAAACGTAACAGCATGTCAAAAGAATTTATAAGTTTGCATTCAAATGCAGTCGTACCTAACATCTTGTGTCATTCCCACATAAACATGACCTTATTGCCCTTGTAATTTTCTACTCTCTCTCGCAAGCTCATTGGGATATAATAAAATAATTACAACATGATTGATGTACTTATAACATCAATAACTATTATTTCATTGGCAAATATGTATAAGTGTATTAACTATCAGTTACGGCCCTATATTTATTTATTGATCTTTATTCATACTGACGCTTAGTAGTTATCCGAGGTCTTTTAGTTGGTATGTCACTGCTGTTCCGTGAACTCTGTGTTTCTTAGTTAGGAGCTTCTTCAGATTCATTCTCAAATGGATCATCATTATCATTACTTTTATCCGATATTTCATCCCAGAATGCATGAAGTCGGACTTGTTCTCTTTTATATGATGACATTTTATACACTCACAAGAAAAACTACCTTTAGGAATAAATGAACCGCACGATGCAACGTTTAGAGTCGAAATAACAAATACAAGCCAACGTCACGCTACCGTTTTAAACAAGATACGACAAGTCTAGACCCTGTATCCATAGTTATACACGAGGCGTAGAATAAAAAAATGTTTTTCCAGGTCACGTTTATATTTTTCGTACACTAGTCAAACTACAAAACATATAATTAAATTACTTAAGCAATGTATCTAAGGTATGTTGATAAACAATTTTAAATACATTTTCATAAAAAAATTAGTGTGGTGCACAGGACCCAGGTGTGGCAGTCAAAGTGTTAAACAATTTGAATTTTTATATGTACATATTCAGCGTTTAATAATATGCATACCTATTTTAAAAGTCAGTAATTGTTCTCTTTCAAATTAATTTATATTTGAAAACTTCCGTATTTAGTATGGAATGATTATCGTTGAAATCTAGTTAAATAAAAAAAATCTAAGTAAAGTTAGATTTTTTTTTATAATAAAGTAAAAAGTAAAATAAGACTGCACATTTCATTTTTGTTATAGAAGTGGCTAAAAGAGCAGACATAATTAAACCTTCTACAAGTGCCGTCAAAGAAACACGACACTGAAGAAAAGGACCCTTTTCAAGTTAAAGAGCCTGATTTAGACAACTTAACTTTTGCTCTTGCTTCGTCCATGAAACAAAATACCATCGACAATATTATTCCCGTGCAAACAAACAGTACGCAGGTAAATAGCTGTCCATTTATTGATGACCTTGAGAAAGATGCTAGAGAAACCAAAGAAATGCTTATCGATCATATATGGGAAGAAGAACCGTATATCATTATGAATTTGGGTGATTTTATTATTACAAACTCGGTCACTGGTAGCACAGAAAGATCAAAAGAAGGCATGCAACAGACAAACTGTCAAGACAATGAAACATCCAAAGATACAGACAATATTTCTATTTTGCAGAATTTTCCAAACTGCTTTCTGGAACACTATGTCAAATGCTTTCCCAATATCAAGAAAAGCCATATATATTTCTGTGTTCTTTATTCTAGTTTTCTCAATTATTTGTTTCAATGTAAATATATGGTCTTGCGTACTGTGTCCCTTCCTAAACCCACTTTGTACTTTATCCAGATGTAGTTCAACGATGTGTCTTAATTTCTTTTCTAGGATGCTTTCATATATTTTGGAGACGATACTGAGTAGACTAATTCCTCTATAATTTTCACAAGAACTTGGGTCACTTTTCTTAAAGACTGGTAGTATTATGCCAATTCTCCAATCTTCGGGGACTGTACATCGGTTCCAAGGCATGTTCATAATTTTGGTTAAAAATTCAACTCCTTTCGGTCCCATTGTCTCTAACATTTCAGCAGTGATTTTGTCATGACGAGCCGATTTACCTCTCTTTGTATTATTATTTGCTTCTTTGACTTCTTCTATTTGGATATAATTGTTTTGTCCATGTTCTCCTTCTACTTCTATCATTACAGTTTTCTCTTTCGGCTTTCCATAATCTTATTTGGTCTGATAATCAGCGTGCCGTCTTTACGTTTCACCTGTTTCATCATTGTTTCTTTACCTTTTCTTACCGTGTTTAGTGCCTTGTAAAACAATTTTTGGTTACCCCTGCTATCTGCCTCCATCTTCATTCCAAACTCACCCCAGGCTTCTTTTTTCTTCTTTAGTACCATTTCTTTCACCACTTTTCTTTGTAGTTTATATTCTTCGTAACTATTTTCTGTTTTCTCGTTTCAGTATATTTTTCATTTCTGTTTTTTATATTTTATTTGGGCCTTTAATTCATCGTCCCACCATCGTGTTAGCTTCTTATATCTGTTTACATGGTTTATTCCACATGTTTCTTTTGCTGTCGTCACGATGGATTCTATAAATTGTTTCCAAGTTTCATGTAAGTTATCAGTACTATGTGCATTAGATAATTTCGCTAGTTTTTCTTCTATTTTACTTTTGAACATGCCCGCGACTTTTTGGTCATTTAGTTTATAGTTTTGGATATTCTTGTTCACTTTATTATTTTTCGTTCTTTGTTTAGTGGTTTTAGGTGTTTTTTGGGGTAATTTTATCTAATGGCCGCTTTTTGGCCGCTACCAGATAGTGGTCACTATAGATTTCCGGTCCTCTTTTAACTCTGACATCAGTGACCTCTTTCCTAAATTCTCTATTAATTAGAACGTAATTTATAATTGATTTTTCATTTCTGCTCCTGACTTCTCTCGTGAACTTGTGTATGTCCTTGTGTTCAAAAAATGTGTTGGTTATAATCAAATTATTCTCAATGCAAAAGTCTATCATCCTTCTTCCATTATCGTTTCTTGTATCTTCCCCCTGCATACCCAAAATATCTATGTTATCATCGATACTGCATTATACAGAGGTAGAATTCCCATTAAGAGAGAAAAATATGAGCATTTGCAACAATTGAAAAAAGTTTACAACAGGACTACCATTTGTTTTATGATTTATTACCTGATAATTATCCTTGCGCTTATTATACTTTATGTTTTCTGATTTAAATTTTTTTTGAACATTCATTTTTCTGTTAGAGTTACTGATGTGTAATCCTTACGTTACTGGTTTGCTTGCATTAAAAAATAAATAAACTTTTTTCAGAGAAATGGGTATTTCCATTTTGCTCTCAAAATATTAGTCAGCAAAACGCGTTCCCTTTAACAACGCCTCAGAGTTATATTGCGTGCTGATCCTAATTTAATAAAGTAAAAAAGTAACTCTTATTTTAATTAAAACAAAAATAATATTTCATCTAAAAACCAAAAATAGATCATTCAAATTCTTCCTGAGTTGACTAGTAGTTGTAAAAACTAATTTCTTGCCAATCGGTAAAAAGTTTAATCATTTAAATTAGTTTTTTCGCTCTCCTGTAAAATTTTATAAAATGGAGTTACATACTATGCGAATTACACTGATAATATATTTGTAAGCTCCTGTCTACAGTTACAAATTTGATTAATTTTTTGCTTTACAAAACGGCATCTCTGAACTTATTACTTTTGGTACTTCCAGATTAACTTGTCAAGAATCCAAGCCAAATAAAATTTCATATATTCGCTCAGTAACTACATAAAGTCGTCGCCGTCGTCTTATTATGTTTTCTCTCCGTAATGCACTTCATGTTCGCTTGTGCAGTATGTATCTAGTAAACATTATTCAGTATCTCGAATTGACAATATTGAAAATAACATATTCATGGCATGTCTGTGGACGTTGAATGTCCAATTTTCGCTGACTACGAATCTCTAAACTGGGAAAATAATGACAGACAACTATTCATCACCCTTACAACGTTCTACAATTAATTTATGTCTTTAATAATGGTTCGAGATACATTGATATTTATCACGCCCGTTCCCTTTCACAACGCCTCAGAGTTATATTGCGTGCTGATCCTACTCGAGTTGAATCTTTTGAAACCTTCACAATAATGCCTCGTCTTTGTAAAATGAGAGGTTTCGACGAAGGATATAATCTAACATTTGTTTTGCGGATAAAAGGAATAACGGCATTTTAATAAATTAAAACTTTCTCTGTGGATTATATATTACTCTGCAAATATTGTTACCTGTAAAGTAAGAAAATATAATAAAAAAGTAACTGAAAGGAATAATGTTCCCCTCCCCCTCCCCCAATTTAGATCTAACAATATTAAATTTAATTATTAGTATTTCTCTAACCTTCGGCTGGGTGCGCCTCAAATAATTACAACATTATGGGCGCGGCAGCAATGTGCTGTCATGTTTGTGACTTTTTTAATTATTAATTTATTGTAACGTTATTTATTATGTCAGAAAGTAAAAAAAACTTAAATATTTTAACTAATTTATATAAATTATGCAAAAAAAATTGGTAATTTATTTGATCATTAGACTTTGTACTTACAATATTAGATCTAGCATGTCGTTTACAAGTAAATGGACTACACTTTGTAGATTTCATAGACGTATAAGACTTAGAAATTACAGCATCTACCAAGTTTATCTTATCTGATATCTAATCACATTAAGTAGTTCCCCGTTGATTTTTTATTCCATATGGTTGTCTCTCAAGTGCCTTTTTAAATAACTGGTCCAAGTAAACATTGAACAATATTGGCCACAAAATGCAACCTTGTATGACTCCTCTTTGTATGGAGATTTCATCGGTGTAGTTATCTCCAATTTTTACGATTCAGTTTGATTCCAGTACAAAAATTTTAATGATACGAATATCCTTGTCATCTATTCCGATATTTTTCAGTATTTATTGCATTAATTTTACATGCTGTACTTTATCGAATGCCTTTTCGAAGTCCGCGAAACATACAAATAAATCTTTTCTTTAGTCACGGCATTTTTGTAATAGGATGTTAAGTGCAAAAAGTGCCTCTCTGGTTCCCATAGCATTTCTAAAACCAAATTGGGTAGGTATCTTCGAGATCTTCTTCGCATTTGCGTCTAATTTTGTTGTAAAGTATTCTTAAGAAAATTTTTAGAGTGTGGCTCATTAAGCTAATTAATCGATATTCGGAGCATTTTCTGGCATTACTTTTTTTTAGATATTGCGACAAAGATGGATTTAAGCCAATTTATGGGAATCACTCCGGTGTTATTTATTGAATTAAAAAGTCTTACTAGTACTTTTATGTAATCATCCTCTATTAGTTTCAGCAACTCAGTTGGTGTATCATCTGGACCACAAGCTTTTCTAATTTTAGCATTATTTATAGCGTGTTCTACCTGGCATTTCATAATTTCTGGGCCGTCAGTACAGTTTTGGTAAAATCCGGCAATATTATTCCTGTCATCTTCAAACAACTCTGATACATACAGCTGCCATTCTCTTCTTATTTCGTGCTCATTTACAATAATTTTGTTATTATTGTCAACGAGTAAAGAGGGAACTCGTTTTTTAAATATGTTACTCATTTCTTTTAGTTTTTTGTGCATATTAAATAAGTCGTGTTTAGATATTACATCCTCCATTTCGTCGCACCTTTCTCTCATCCATTTTTCTTTGGATAATTTGATCTCCGTTTTTATTCTTCTCTGCAGGTGTCTGTATTCTATTTCATTAGATTTTATCAGTCGACATTGTTCCAATAATTTTAAAATGTCGTCTGTCATCCATTTATTTTTCTTGATTTGATCTCATTTAGTTTTTTTTATAATCATTGTTTGTGGAGATTTCATTATGTTGGTTTTTAAATTCACTTCATAGTTCTTCTGGATCTTCTAGTTGTTCCCCGATGTCTTTTATTCTATTGTTATATTTTTTTAAGGTTATGTTTTATGTTTATATCGACAAAGTTAAGTACATATTTAATTTTATTTATTTAATTTATTTAATATCTGCTACTACTAAGTGGTTGATGATCAGATTCAATATCTGTCCCAAGAAATGTAGTGACTTTTTTGACTACATTTCGGAAACGCTCATTTACAAGTATATAGTCTATTTGATTTCTTGAGGATTCAGGGTTATTGCCATCATTAAATAGGGCTTTCCAAGTGTATAGTCGTCGCTTAGGTAGTTTATACCAGGTGTTTGCAATGATCATATCGTTTTCTTTACAAAATTCATACAATCTCTGTCCTCGATCATTAGGTTGTCCTAGACCATAAGGACCTATAGTCTGACCTCGTTGACCTTCCCCAATTTTTGCATTGAAGTCGCCTATATTATATAAAATTTCGTGTTTACTAAGTTTCTGTAAGATGTCTTGGACTTCATCATACAACTTCTCGACTTCATCGTCATATTTTCTATTTGCAGTCGGGCATAGATTTAAAGTATGTTAGTTTTAAATGGTTGAGTATTTATTTGGAGTAATATTATTCTATCCGAAACTGGTACGAAATTGGTCACATGTTTACTCAGCTCTGATGTTATTAATATACCTACGCCATTTTTGTGATGCAGATCTTCTGTGCTGTTCGCGGAATAATATAATATACTTCCGTCCTTTTTACATGATCCTGACTCTGACTATCTCATTTCGCTGATTCCCAGTAGGTCTATTTTTTTCATTTCTTGAATTGCGTTGTCAAGTTTCCCAGCCGCAAAGAGACTTTCAACATTCCATGTGCACGTTTTAAAATTAGATTTCTTTATTTTAAGGATTTCTTTACAAGGTTTTTGCATGTTTACGACTTAAGAGACCTCTTGGTATAAATATGTTTCACCTCTTCTGTCGAATCTTGGCCTTCGCGTTCCATGTTTAGTAACGGTTTGCAATTGCAATGTGAATTCTATGGTGATTTTCCTGGGGGTACTCTATAAGCCTTTAATGCAGTGCTTTGCATTATTTAGCCGTTGACCATTACTTGTTGATTCATTCGCCTTTGGGGCCGATTTCTCAACGCCAGGACAAAAGAATGCCCTACCACTCACCAACTCATAAGCCGTTGGTCAGTAAGAGGGGGATTGCTTATACCGGCAATCACTTGGACGTCAGAGCCTCATTTGTTATCTAGCAGGATGCATCGGATGACCATAATTAAGATCATCGCGCGGGCAGGTAAGGTTGACTTTTGGATAGGAGAGGCTATACGTTGCGCATCACTATCCCTTGCATCCCTATTTTATTTTATTTTAAATTAAACCCATCAATTAACATTTAATTAACCGCTTATTTGCACACAATATTTTTCGTTAACTTGTTTTTTGCTAATATAAATAAATTTGATGGTTTACCAACTCGTGTAAATGCAATATATAATTGAGCATGTAAGAAATATGGATTTTTTAATCCAAGCCGCAAACGGGCATTGTCTGGCTTTGGGATTTGTTAATGATCATCATAAATGCTAATCGAATAGAAAAATGAAGCCTTTTGAATAATATTGTAGTATATGAGGGTATCATTGGGGTACGTGGCAACAGGCCGGTTTCTCCTTCAAATCGTTCAATTAAAATGGTTGATTTAATAATATTTGCGGTGATACTTTTAATGACCAAACGTGTGCAGCTAAATATTCTCGATATATTCAAATTGCGTAGCAGGATAATTGTAAAATAGTAATAAATACTGTCGATTGATTTAAAAGATATCAGATCACCTGGTGACAACCGTTGAAGCTTAAAGTTAATTTTGTCAACATCAACATTTTTCGCCTCCAAAATTGCACGCTTACTGAGCCGATTATGATTCAAGTAATTATTTAGTATAACGGAGAAGACACTTACAATTAATTTATGTTTGGTCTTAATAAAAGTGCAGAAATTATCTAAAAATTTGATGCATTGTGTATTTGTAACTTTAATAAAGTTAATAGTTAACGAAATATTAAATAAAATAAATATATTAGCAGGATAGAATAGTACGATTTGACAAAATAACAGAATAATTGGATTTTACATCAAACATTTTACGTTTTGTATTAAATTAAAGTCATAATCAAATTATTTTATTTATAAACCAAATTAAGAAATGGTTAAACTAAATAACATTAAACTTTTTGTCAAAGTAAGTGTTCGATATGTCCACCATTTTCTTTAATTCATTTGTCAATACGTTCCATAAAAGATCGTCTCATATCAAATAGCATCATTGGTTCTAAAGAAACTGCTGCAGTATTTATAATAAGTATTATAAGTATAATAATAAGTATTCTTTTGAGATTTTTATGCATTAAGTAATTATATTAATATCTCACCACATGACCCAAGGAATATGACTACCAGGAACAATCCAACATTCAGGAAAGTTGTATTTAATTATGTTCTCACTGCACTTTTCTTTATAATGTGGTGGTGTACCAATCAATAAAATCATTTTATAAAAAATGTAAATAAATCTCACCACTCAAATTACAAGGTAATTCGCATGTCCGTAAAAAATAATTACCAGTTTTTCCAAACCATACGTTTATTTAAAATTCATGTTTAAAATGCATATCGTATGGTTTGGTACCATTTGTAATTATTTTTTAAGGACATGCGAATTACCTTGTAATTTGAATGCTGAGATTTATTTACATTTTTTATAAAATGTTTTATTGATTAGTACACCACCACATTATAGAGAAAAGAGCAGTGAGAACATAATTAAATACAACTTTCCTAAACGTTGGATTGTTTGTGGTAGTCATATTCCTTCGTCATGTGGTAAGATATTAATGTAATTATTTAATTCATAAAATTCCCAAACGAATACTTTATTATTATATTATGTTTATTATATATTATACTTATAATGCTTATTATAAATACTGCAGCAGTTTCTTTAGAACCAATGATGCTATTTAATATGAGACGATCTTTTATGGAATGTATTGAAAAATGAATTAAAGAAAATGGTGGACATATCGAACACTTACTTTGACAAAAAGCTTAATGTTATTAAGTTTAACTATTTCTTAATTTGGTTTATTAATAAAATATTTTGATTATGACTTTAATTTAATACAAAACGTAAAATGTTTGTTGTAAAATCCAATTATTCTGTTATTTTGTCAAATCCTACTATTCTATCCTTCTAATATATTTATTTTATTTAATATTTCGTTAATTATTAACTTTAATGAAGGTACTTTATACCAAAATTCAGAAGTATTGATGTTTTTGTCTAATTTTCTTTCGTTGCCTGGAGTAATTGCGTTAAATCTGAATTATGTAGTTGATTTCTAAAATGCGAATATCTCGAAAACTGTTGAGTTTTGAAGTTATTTACAAGTATACCTTTTTTTGGTAAAATAATGTATCTTTAATATTTTTTATCATAGATATCGGTAACTTAAAAAGCAAAAAAGTTAAGTGCAAATGTATGCCACACATTTGGCATATGTAGCGCCCTCTATCAGCTACATTAAAGTATTCATCAGATTATAGTTACTGATGATCAATAGTACCCAGTTAGTTTTTATACATAAATGTTCACAAACCTGAAAGTTATAGTGAAAATTAAAATTTTTAATTTCCACTTTAACACCCCGTATCTTTCTTAATATCAACATTTTATTGAAGCAACTTGACTTAAATCGCAATATTTTAAAGTGTAGAATCTATGATTTTATTTTGTACAATTACTTAAGGACCACCCTGTATATATATATATATATATATATATATATATATATATATTTACCTATATACCTATATATATATATATATATATATATATATATATATATATATATATATATATATATATATTTACCTATATACCTATATATATATATATATATATATATATATATATATATATATATATATATATATATATATATATATAATATATTTGTACTAAAACTAATTTTACTTATTTACCTTTAGTAGAAAAGTTCTAACTAAATCCGGCTCTAATCGTCATGTCCCATACTTTCGACGATACATGCGTATTTGCCCGTGAAACTAATAGCAAAAATAGTGTAAAAAGCTTTAAAAATACTTACTTTTATATCTGTGTTGTTCATAGCAATTTATCCTATCATTTTAAGTTTGTATTATTATTGTAATGCTCAATTAAAAAAAAATCATTTTTTATTAAAATAATAATTATAGGCAGCACTAAACAAAGGTTTTCATTTTTGTGAATTTACGGCACTGCATGATAGCAGAACAATATATTATCCAATAAAAACTTAAAAAATGTATACAAATATAATGGTAATGCAATGATTTTTGTGGGATGTATTTTACATTTTTACCTTTCCACGCCAGCAACCGCGAGCTATATAAATTTTGAAAAAAACGCAATTTCCCAAGAGGACGAGCGAACATTTATAACCTTTTTTATATTCACTGGTGGTTTACAAACCCATTACATATTTAAACGTTGTTAGTTATAATTTTAATATAATACGGAATATCATTCCTGGTGAAAATTGAAATAATTTATGGTAACTGCAATGTTACTCTGATAATTTTGAAATGGGTTGCGGTTTGCAAAGGGAATTAATGGCACAGTGTAGCAGCAGCTGTGCCTGAAGCCCTGATTATTGCGCGGAATCAACTTTACGATACAATTTTCACAAACATCACCGTCCTCCTGACTCTATCATCATTAGAATGATTTATATAGAGACTGTTTTTGATCCTCTAAGGATCTCATAAATTAAAAATCATTAGGATTTACGTAAGTGGATAAGAAAATTAGATGTTTATTTTTAATACTAAAAAGAAAAATGTAAAAAGATAAAATAGAACATAGTCGCAGCTGCTAGCTTAATTAATAAGAATAATTTTAACAATAAATAGACGGCGTTATGCATAAAGCTCCCAACCCTTAATAGTGAAAAACTGAGATAAACAAGTTTAAAGTTTTTACTGATTTAAAAAATCTGTAGGATATTTTATGTTGCTACTACTTTGTTACTTTTGTAAATTAAAAGAGAAACGGGAAATTTTTGTGGATTTTAGGTTTTTGCATTTTGCAAAGTATGAAATTAATACCAATAATATTAATAAAACAAAAGTAAAGTTAGAAATATTATTTTTATTTACCAAAAAATTAAGGATATGATTATTTAACGTATTAATTTAATAAATTTTAGTTACACTTCTTTAGTTATATTGACACCCTGAAAATTTTGATAAAAGGCTGTGCATCGGCAGGAATAAGGTGCGATAGGCTTTGCGTTAGACCACATCGCTAAAGATTTCTTCGTTACCAAATCTACCTCGAGAAGATTTTTTAATAGAAATGTTTTGATAAGGTTGTGAAAAATCGTGTTTTTGTATCATTAGCCGAAATGGATCTTGCTTTTCTATTTTTATTGACCTAATCTTTAACGAATTAATTTTTTCTTTATCTTCTTTCACATTGCGATTAGTAATTTTTTTTTCAATGTTCATTACACCTAAAAAATCTTCGACTTTTTGGGTAACAAACAAATGGTCTCTTCTTTCTGCAAGGTCGCATTACCTCGGTATAGTCATTTGGGGTGTATAATCTTTGCTGTCGTTTAAGATGTGGATTTTAGGTTTTTGCTCAATATCACGTAAATCAGTGTCATTGCGCAGAAAACTATGACCACAAGAGAGATATTTTACGGTAATGCTTTCTAAGTTTGTGCGTGTCTCATGCAAAATTGATTTTAGATAAGTATTAACTTTGGGCGCCACAAGAATCACACCAAAGGGTAAGATGTTTGACTTCTGAAGCTTTTTTTTTCGTCTTTATAAAGGGGGGGTCTGGAATCTTCAAAATACATCTCAGTCCAGGACGCCGCCTGAGTAATTTTAGTGCAGGATTCATTCTTCGTACTCCCGGCGATAGTTCCCGAGGTACTTTAAAATGCTCTCTCGTCGCCGAGTCTACGCCGAACGCCTACCTGCTAAACCAGACCCTTTTCTGTCATCCAGCGATCCGGAAGCGGAATGGCCGCTGTAAGTCCGGCATCACTTCCGAATCACTACCTTCTTTCATTCATTCTCCATTCATAAACATCCACACTCTATTCATCAGCAAGGAGGCTCCCTGTCTCGTTCCAGGTAGCGCGTAGAAGACACTTATCGCTCCTAGTTCGGCATCATTCCCAGATGGGTATTTCCTTCTTCCCCACAGTCTGACTCACGCATTCTTACTCATACAGTGTGACCCACTTTTCTATCTTCACCTTTTAGCATCATTTACTCTTACCTTTAGCGTTGGTCCAGCAGTCTTTCTTCCTCTTCCTTTTTCTTGATCACTGCACGGATATAGCTGTGTATGTTAGTCCAAACTAATTTATTTTTAATCATTCTCTTAATCATTTCTCTCACTGTAACAAAATTCACTGAAAGCGAATGCTTTTAGATGCTTTTAGAACTACATACCGAATCTTCTAAAATAGGACTGAAAATGAATTTAAACAAAACAAAAGTCATGCACTCCGAAGACACCGTGACAATAATAAACGATAAAGTTATAGAAAAAGTTGAAGAATATATATACTTGGGACAAAAAATAATACTAAATAGGGAAATTCAAACTGAAGAAATAAAAAGAAGAAGAAAGTTAGCTTGGGCAGCATTCGGTAAACTGAACTATATACTCAGAAATCAACAAATTCAATTACATCTTAGATCTAAAGTTTTTGATGCATGCATTATTCTGATATTACCTTATGCGGCACAAACATGGACAATCACAAAAAAGAATATGAATATACTTGGAGTCACTCAACACGCGATGGAAAGAGCATTGCTAGGTATATTACTTAAGGACAAGAAAACAAACACATGGATAGGACAGAAAACCAAAGTCACCGATGTGGTGCAAAAATTATTAAAGTTAAAATGGGAATACGCTGGACATGTAGCTAGGAGCGATCTAAACAAATGGCACAGATCAATTTTAACCTGGAGACCATACCAACACAAAAGACCCAGAGGCAGACCTTCTATGAGATGGACAGATGATCTGAAAAGGACTGCCGGAAAAAATTGGCTACAAGTAGCATACAATAAAAAACAATGGAAAGGAAGACTTGAAGAGGCTTATGTTCAGATGTGGACGTGAATGGCTAGACGAAGAAGAAGAAGGAGAAAAAGAACAAAATTCACACCTGTCTCTCTCCATTCTATTCCTTTCCACTATCCATCTGCTGCAATCTAACATCGTATGTGCCACAGTGTCCGAGTATCCACAGTATAGGCATTCATCTGTATCAGCCTTTCCGATCCTATAGAGGTAGGCCCTAAAACACCCGTATTCTGTGAGCACCTGCGTCAGGAAATAATCCAGTCGCCTGTGGTCACAGTCCACCCAATCTCTTATCTTCGGGATCAGCATTTTCGTCCTCTGTGCCACATCTTCCGTATTGTTCCATTCTTCTTGCCATCTTTCCACTGACCTTTCCCTTTCCTGTGTTCTCTCGGCCAAAGTAAGGTTTGGACCTCTTCTCTCATAAAGCTCTTTTCTTTCCACCGCCAAAACATGCAACGGAACACATCCAGTGATGGTCCACAAGGCTGCCGCAGACACAGTCCTGTAGGCGCATGCCACTCGCAACATTCAACATTGACTTCTGAAGCTAATTTACTTGTTACATGTTTTATAAGGCAAGAGCCTATTTCTTGGGTGCCCCTTCGAGCTGAACCTTCTACACAAACGTAGCAGTATCCTCTATTTTCTTTAGCACTATATATTCCTGCATTATACACCCACAACTGACGCTTATAAAATACTATGCTTATGGATATTCTGGGAAGTGGTAAGGTTTTTTTTTAAGTCAAAACTTAAACACTCTTGATCTATTTGTTCAGTCGCTATCTTGAAATCATCTCTTGTCATTTGCCTCCACTGCAACTTGCAAATACTTATTATGATCCTGCTTTAATTCTATTTTTTTTACATTCTATTCATTATCCATTTTCATTTTAAAAGTATCACAAACATTGCAGGTTTTTTTTTAGTGGCTTCATGTTCAAATTAAATCTCGTGTTGAATATGTTCTTGTATGACATTAAGCTTACGGGATTGGCTTCTTCCTGCTTGTACATGTCATACATTTGTTATAAAGTGGTACCAGGTGGTAAGTAGATATTTCGCTTCTCTTGTTCTCGACGGTAGTCTGAAATGTTTGCTTGAGATCTGCAAAGTAGGCTTCCGTGGCGGCGATGACCTCTTCATTCGATATAAATTTCTATCTAGCGACAAGTTTGAAAACAAAAAAAGTCGTATGGGGCCAAATTTGAAGACTACGGTAGACAACGCAACAGTTCCTAGCCCAGTTTGACCAATTTCGTCATGGTGACGGCAGAGGTATCATGGTGGAAGAGCACCTTCTTCATCGCCAAATAGGGACATTTTGTCTGCATTTCGGCGTTGAATCGGCACAATAATTCGGTATAGGAGAGCCTTGTGATTGTTTTGTTCTTTTTTAGACAATCTATGAAGATTACTCCTTGTGAATTCCAGAAAATTGTGGACATCACATAAGACATCGCCTTCTTCAGAGCACGTTCACCGGTTGCCGTTTACCGTTTTGACTGTTCTTAGGCTTCTGGTGTGTACCAGTGGATCCATATTTTATCTACGGTTAAAAAACGATAGAGAAACTCCTTTGGATTATCCTTAAATATCGTCAAACACAGCTCTAAATTGATTTCACGGTTGCGCTTGTTATCAATAGTGAGCAAATGTGGCACCCATCGCGCCGACAGCTTTCTCATGCCCAAAATGTCATGCAGGATATGACATATGAAGTCTTTTAAGTTGGCTGCTGTCTTAACTATATTGCTCACCTTCAGTCAACAGTTTACCAATAAGAAATTATGTATTTTTCTTACGTTATCTTCAGTAGTACCCATTTTCGGGCACCGAGGCGTGGCTTATCAAAAACCGACGTACAATCACGCCATAACTCGTTAAACCAATTTCTCATGGCTGCTATCGAAGGAGAAGAGTCACCGTACACAGCATCTAAGCACTCTTTAATTTCGCTGCACGATTTCCCTTCCAAAAACAAACAGAATTGAATCACCGATCGATATTGCTCTTTTTCCATTTTTCCAAACTCTGCGGACACGTCCACTGTCACACGCGGTGAAAACAAAACTATAAGTCCAATTTAGCTAAAATTTTGCCATTAGCCGTATAAAAGAATGTATTACACGATAATAGATTTCTCTTAAGATTGTGGCGCCATCGGGCGGTGAGGAAAAGTACTTATCGGACCACCTACGTAAGTGTACGTGTTTATTAATATAATTTAAAGTGCTAAACCTTAATTAAAATCGGTTTCTGGCTGCTCAAATCCTTGTGGGTAATCGTAATTTTGTAGTGATGTATTTTCTTCCTGATAGAGTAAGAAGGTGCACAGTTTTCATGATTTGACGTATGGTTTAACATCTTGACGACGGCACCTCAAAACGCTGTCATTAGTCAGAGCAGAGACCAACTTTTCATTTATTTTAAGTGTAACTGGATTTAAATTACAAAAAAAAAAAGTATTAATGTTTTACATGTTTTTTTTACACTTGAATGGCATTTTAAACGTGTACCATCGGTTTTACATGACGGCTCTAATGAATAATTTACTGGAGCCGACATGTACCACCGGTGGTACACGAAAGAATAAGTATATAAAATAGCTTTTTGTTCCATATTAGCCAGTGGAAATGTCCTCTGGGGAAAAAAATAGTTGCGTTGGTCTCCGCCGACACATAAAATAACGAAGAAAAACATGAAAATACTCAAGCCGCTACTTTTACGTCACTACAAAATGTTGAACCTTCAGCAACATTATCCCAGAACATAGAGCTACTAGTGTATCCTTTAACTTCAGTTGTTGTTTCTGTTATCTCTTCGGAAGTATTTGATCCCTTTGCAGATTCAGAACAATCTTATGTTCCCAGTGATAGTGTGCAAGAGAAATCAGACGTCGAGCCATCTAACCAAAACTCTGATGAAGAAGAAGATGCAGTGAATGCTCAGTCAGATAATGAAATATTTATACAGAATCGTTGTAAAGAAAGTAACACATGTAGTGCATGTGAACACATTTCAGTGAGTTTTCAGCTGTCTGGACAGAGTGGTGTAATTGTAGACACTATAAACCTGCCGAAACCATGTGGCATTTTCAGAGAGTTTGTGCCAGATGAAGTACTTGATGTGATTCTTTCAGAGACAAATCTTTTTGCGAAGCAATATTTGAGATCCCACGTACTGCGCCTCCGTTCAATATACCGGAAGTGGAAAGAAACAAATCGTAATGAAATAAAAAATCTCATCGACATAATTATAATTATGGGCATACATCATTTACCCAAAATGCACGTATACTGGAGTAGCAGTGAAATGTTTGGTAACAAACTTATTCAACAAACTATGACACGTGATTTATTCGATACACTGTTGAAATTTTTACACTTTGCGAATAATGAAAATCATGCTGTCAGTAGTGATCGATTGGGCAAAGTAAAAATATTGTCGATCTCATCTGTAATCAATTTAAAATGACAGTTTCTCCTGGCGAACAAATTGTAATAGATGAGACGATGCTGCCTTGGAGAGGCCGACTAGACTTTCGATAGTATTTGCCTGCTAAATCCCATAAATATAAACTTTACAGAATTTGCACAACAGAGGGCTACACTTATGACCTTAGAATATATGCAGGGAAAATAATCCGAATCCACCTATTACATCTTATGGACACACTTACGACATCTGTATGGACTAGAAGCTAAAACGTACGTGTGCGGCACGTTAAAATCAAATAAACGAGGAGTTCCAAAATCAGTTATTAAAAAAAAATTACGAAAAGGAGAGATTTACGGCGAACAAAATCAGAACGGCATACGTGTGGTAAAGTGGGTAGACAAACGTGCCGATTTAATGATAAGTACTGTTCCAACCCTCATTCGTAATCTACAGGCTACTGGAAAGCAAAATGGAAAAGGAGAGGACATTCTCAAACTTCCTACAGAACAGTTCTCCAACAGAACTAGTTGCAAGTGACTTATTTTAGGACATTTCTGAAAGTATGGAAGCAGTAGAACCCACACGAAAAAAGTCTCGTTGCAGTATGACGCAAAAGGTGTGTCTCTTGTTACGAAAAATTGCAAGAAGCTGCTGGTAGTGCTCGTGCCAGAAAAAAAACTAAACGAGTAAATACGTTCTGTAAGGACTGTCCAAACAACCCTATATTATGTTTAGAATGTTTTAATGAAAAACATAAAACGTAATTCATGTTAATTTTTTTTCGCTTTTGTTTTAGTTTTCATACAATTAGTTTTAAGAAATGTAAGAATAAGTTTTTTATGTTCAATATTTCTTGTCATATTAGTTAGTAAGCTAAAGTTTTTATTTTTGTTCAGAATTATTTTAATTTTAATATTTTTAAATTGGAAAATAAAAATAATTATTATTTTTGGTGTCCGTTCTTTGTCACGTGCTGACCATAAAAATAACCGAGTGCGCCACCGGTGGTACACTGATTACTTATACCTTTTATATAGCCGAGGACTGAATATTGCAAGCTTCACTTAAATCTGGTTGATTTTCTAGCACGTAAACTCAATATATTGTCATGTACCACCGGTGGTACACGACGGTTACAAATAATAACAGCATGTACCACCGGTGGTACACGTCGTCGCCAAGGTGTTAAATTTGATAATAATATAGGGCATAATAATAATTAAGTATTACAAACGAGATGATTCCTAGACTATTTGCCGAACACTTTTTATATATAAAATTGATTCGGTCAATGCTTTAAGGAATGTGACCTTCTGTTTTGATTCACATTTCATAAAAATATGATTCTCTTTACACCGACAAAACATTTACAAAAAATTTTTAATTCATAGTTGGGTATTGAATTTCCTTACGTTGTACCTCTTTATAAAAACAATAGTTAATATAATTACTAATTAAGTTTTTGGTTTATATGTTTTATCTTAAACCCACAATACTAACATCAGAAACTGACTTAACTGGCCAATTTTCAATTTAACAAATTACAGATACGTGTTCTTTAACTCATCATCAAAGATAATTTAATCACCAAGATCGTTGAATGTATCAAAAAACAACGCAACAACCTCTCAACAAATAAAAAACCAACTTTCTTGCTCTCTTAAAATAACAAATAACGATCTTTCACCTCAAACTTTTCCAACTTCTCAAGAAAAAAAACATAAAAAGAAAAAAGTAAAGCTACTCCAGATTATTATCCGAAGTTCCTAATTGTATAAAAAATCAAATCTAACATTTTTTTTTAATTTTCCTTAAATAGTTATGTGACTTCTTATAACGCCCTAAATTATAAAATCCTGAATATATTTCACAAAATTGTAACGAACCATCAGAACTAAATGAAATACTTACACTTATATATTTATTTTATGTATTACTGAATACGTCCATATTAAAAATAAAAATATAAAAATTAATTTACCAAGAATAAATAATAAACTAAAACTAACAGCACAAGATGCTACTGATAATCACACTTTCTCTTAAACTATAAAAACAAATCAATAAATCACTAAGTCTTTAACGAAAATTAAATAGGTTCCAAGTAATAATAACTTAATTGCGATTATGGCATAATATTAAAGCAACACATATCCATCCAATAAATAAAGAACCCATTCGTTACTACTACAACTGCACCATCCCAGTCACTGTTAAATATATCCTTTTAAAATTCCAAACATATATCAACGAATCCACATACATACGAATCTACATACGATCCATTATGGATTACGGTTGTGTTCTTTACGGTTCAACATGCAAAACAAATCTATTAACTCTTGACGGAATACAATTTTAATCAATACAAATTAGTCTAGGAGCTATGATGTCTTCACCAAACCAAGCAGTTCTAGGAAAAGCCCAGGAACCACCTTTACACATACGTAGGCAAATGTTAGCCAACAAACGTCTAATAACATACAGATCGTTTAATACAACTATGGTTCACAAAATAGGTTTACTTTTGACAGAAAATTTAACAAATTCTTATTAGAGAATAAAAAATTCTCCTCCTCTTGCAGAATCTTTTATCGATACGAATTCATTTCAATCTTATATATTACAGCTACCAAAATTTACATACAAGACTTTGAAGTTCTGATAGACAAACCAACCATTATAATGCCCTCTTATTCAGACTTGCCAATTTTAACTAATATGATATTCAAATCCATACTAAGCAAATTAGGGGAAGATTTAACAATAATTTATACAGATGGTTCAAAAACTGTTGAAAGTACTGGTTTCGCTTTTTTTGTTTCAAACAGCAATTATGTTGAGAAATATCGAATTCCTGAATGTTGTTCTATTTTTACAGCCGAGTCTGCTGCTATACAGAAAGCACTAACTTGGTGTGTCACTAATTATTGTGAGAACATCGTAATAGTATCAGATTCTCAGGCAGTATTACAAGCTATTCGTAGCCATCCATTGGATAGTTTTCAAAACTCCATTATACTTGATATCAAAAAATTATTACATGATCTAAAATTCACAAAAAAAAACAGTTACTTTACTCTGGGTTAAGTCATAATGGAGTAATTGGAAACGAATTAGTGGATGGTATGGCAAAAAATACATCTGAGATATCAGAAATTACAAATTTTTACTACTTTAAAGATCTTTTTTCTATTATCAGGAGTATTGGCAGGGAAAGATGGATGTCAAAATATAAAGAGGTTCAGAAGACTTCAAGAAACCATTACTTTTCTATTCATCCATGCTCACCAAAAAATATTCCCCATTTTAATTTTAACTATAATAAAGTACATTCTTTGTTAATAACCCGGTTAAAACTTAACCATGGCCTCTTTCCAGAGCATCTGCGTAGGATTGGAATCTATGAAACCCCTTTCTGTCCATGTGATGGTAAATCTGTCGGAGATTTGAATCACTTATTTTTCGATTGTAGTAATCATAGGGAACAGACTCGAAGCCTATATCTAGATTTAATTGATCTCAATATTAGCCTACCAGTTAACATCAGCAATCTGTTATCTTATTCTGACAAATCTATATATAATATTCTAATCAAGTTTATAAACGATTCTAAAATAAAAATTTAAACATCCTTATAACAATTTTCTGTGGCAAAAAGATTTTTTGTCTAATGCCATCTCTCTCTCTCTCTCTCTCACACACACACACATATATATCAACGAAAGAAGAAAAACAACCTGACGTCTAACAGGAAGCATCTACTAACCTGTCGATTCAATCAAATCCTGAAATATTTAGATATTAGACATTAAGTTATGCTATATTTAAAATAATTTATTTTTTTTTTATTTACATTTACATGGGTTATGTCGTAAAAAAATGTTTATGATACAATAATATTTTTCAAAGGAAGAGGAGCCCTATGTCCAAAATTGGACAGCAAGGGCTGTATGGATATATAGAATATTTTTCTAAGAAACTAATGTACTCTGTCTATCTGGTTGGGATCACTAAGAATGTCGCCTAGCTGAGGTTTGAGATGTAGCTATCGTCTTATTACACTCTATTGATGATATTCGGTAACATGTGTTCGGATGGCATGTTTGATAGATATGCTGGGCATCTGATACCATTAGGAAGCTGTGTGTTAGTTTGGTGTGTCCTATACGGATTCTTCGTATAATTGTACCATTTTGTATAGATAGTCCCGTCGGGCCAGTGTATAATGGGTAATACAATGCGGGCTGGATTGTAAGTAAGGATGTATTTAAGGAGCTCCAGTGGGTTTGCCATAATCTTCTGGTGAATATGTAAGCGTTTTTAACCCGGCGACTGTGTGGTAACATTTTCTGACAGTAGCTGTGTGTTGGGGTAATTATCATCCCATTTTTTTATTTATAAAATTGAGAAAACATTTTATTTTTACATGTAACCTTAAGATCCTAAATTATGGTTATATCGTTATATATATATATATATATATATATATATATATATATATATATATATATATATATATATATCCTTTGTCTAATTTATTTGTTTTAAAAACTTCCGTTAAAAAATTCAATGATTCAAAAAAGATACTAAAATTTATTTTATTAACCAAAATTTTTATTACCAAATTTTTTGTTGGAGATACAGAATAAAAAAAAATACAAAGTTTATAAAAAGTTACCAAGAACTTTTGTTTAAGTAGCATAATTAACAATTTGTTTGTTTATTCTTGTTGGGAAGTCCTTGAGGGTCCTCTCCACTGTCATTTGTTTTTAGTTTCGCCATTATGTCGGATGGTATTTTTTGATTGTTCCTTCATTTTTCAATATATGGTTTAATTCGTGCCAAACCAAGTTCTTTAAATAACATCAGCGTTTTAGTTTTTTAGTTGGTTTGTTATATTGAAAAATATCGTAACTATTTCTTTCTGCATTGTTAAGCAGTGAAATAATATTGTTAAAGGCTATCGCTTGCTATTACGAGACACATTATATAACGCAGCCATTTCGTCAACCATATCTATGCCACCTTTTGTGTGATTACAAAAGTCTATAATCTCATCTTTATTTGATTTGTTGTAAAACTCTGTATCATGATGAAGTGAAGAAGCTACTAACACTATTTTATTTTTCTTCGGGACAAAGAACACCAAAGAAATGTCTTTTTTAAATCCGAAAATTCCGTGGTTTTCAGCTCTGTTTGTGGAATTTAAAAAGATATCGATATTCTCCTCGTGTAGTTCCAAGAGATGTTAACCGATGTTTACTAAACAAACGTTCCATTAGCGGTATGCTGGTAAACCAGCTGTCAAATGTAATCTTGTGGTTAGTACCATGTATTGGATTTACAAGCCTGTTTACTACATCAAACGGTTGATTACTGAATTGAAAAGGTGCTTCAGGCTTTGAGCCAAAATATACCTCTAAATTTAAAATGAAGAATGTTTTGGCATCCAATAAGGCAAATATTTTAATGCCATATTTCGACGGCTTATTGGGGATATATTGCCTAAAGGAACAACGTCCCCGAAAATACTCTAATTATTCGTCGATCGTCAACTATCGACTAAGAATAAAATATTGTTGACAGTCTGATACAAATCGATCAAAAAGAGCTCATATATGACTCTCATTTTCAGATTCGCTTTCTGATCCTAAAGGCGCGATTTCACCATACACTTTGGATGATCATCCCGGATGAATCATTCTACTTTTGTTCACTTTAGAGGATGCATCGCAGATGAATCATCCAAAGTGAACCATGTAAGCATACATTTATTGCTGTTATTCATCGGCAGTGACTAGTGAACGACAGAAAATAGGAAATGTAGCATTTGGGTACATGATACAAAGCTTCGAGTGTTGAACAGCAATCTCCAGCTGCAAGATATCTTAGTACAATTTGCAATTTCAGACTCGGATGAAGAGATTCTCTTATGGTTGTGCTTTGCTTTTGAATTAACGGTGTGACTTTGGCAAGTAGCTCTTCAAATTGCACTTCAGACATTCTCATATGTTTTTTTAACATGACATGATCTCCTGTAGACCGTTCCTTTAACAAACACGTTGACGCTCCTATTTTATGGGGATATAATCTTCTGTTTTTTAAGTACATGTCTAAGTTCATATAAGAGATACTCACTTATTATTCCAATTCCAGCACGTACAACTTCAAGTCAAAGCTTCAAGTGGGTTTCTCCCACTTGATTGGATCCCATTGGTAGGAATATTTTCAATATTCCTACCAATTCAATTATGTTTCTGGTAAAAAGGTCAAAATAAATTGTGATGGTATAAGAACTTACCTGTTAAAAATTAACCGGTGTTGAGGGGTGAAGATTACCAAAAACTAAATCATACTGAACTTCAACTGTGTGGACGGGTTCAAATCACACACAAGTCCAAAAAACGCGACACCACTTATTCAAATCTTATTTATATACATACTCAAATTTATGTTGCAATACAAGGTCTGTTATATTATAGAATAGAAGTATAGCTTAAAAAATGTTTATGGAAGATAAAAATAAAAAACCAGCAACTCTGATTATATTGTAAATTTTTATTTTATTTTAAAATTTAGCATTTTTGCGTGTGAAATGCGTGTAAAATATTACATATATTTAACAAGATTAATGTGAGGTTGTTAAATATTTCAAAAATAAAAAAGAAATTCATATTGGGATTCGAACTCACCAGCGTATGAACCAAACACGTAAAAAATTTGCCAATTAGACATGACACTAACGCATTTTAAAATTGACAGTTTTCGGTCATACAGTGATTTATTGTAATTAATATTTTGAAACCTAATAATAAAATAATTATGAACATTAAATAAATAATACAAAAAATATCACATAAATAATAATAATAATATATATTATATTGTATGTATATATATATATAATATATATATATATATATATATATATATATATATATATATATATATATATATATATATATATATATATATATATATATATATATATATATATATATATATATATATATAAATAAGAATTTTATTCTCGAGAGAGAAAGAGAGAAAATATATCTTCTGTTTCTCTCTTACTCATATCTTACATATGTAATGATTTCACCGATTCACTCCCGTGCAAATTTCCAACGTCGAGCGCGCGTATAGAAGTATAACTTCAAAAAACGTACTTGTATAAACTGTTTTATATGATGCTAGTAGAAGCTTTCTTGAAATAAACGTTATATTTTTTCGAAGAGTTTCACATAGAGTTATATTCTTCTCCCATAACTTATCTGCAAGTTGTAAACTCCTAAAAAATTGTCAATTATTCCAAACCCTCCTTCCAAATGGTCTATTAAGTTTAGGACAACTCTTTGGCCTTAAGCTTTTTCCGCCTTAGTACCTTGTTTTTCTAAAAATTAATAGATTTAAAAATTTGCTTGCTTTTTTATTGGCAATTTAAAAACTTACCCAAATAAATTTGCATGTTTGCAATAAAAGAAGTAGTGCAGTCCACAAGGGCCCATGTCTTTAATCCGTACTTTTCAGGTTCACTCTTCATATAAACTCGGAATGGTGCTTTACCTCTAAAAGGCACGAGCTGCTCATCTACACACAGATGGTCACCCGGATTAAGTGATTTCTTACAATTAGAAATAAAAATATCACATACATCTCTTATTGGGGCCAGTTTATTTACTGATTTTCGTTCTTGTCTAGTTTCAAAATTCTCAAAACGTATAAATGAAGTTATTTGTTTGAACTTATCTTACATAGCAGCTGGTATTATAGGACGGTAATAAGCAATATCTTCACACCAAAGCATATCGATCTCTTTCGATCCATAAAAAGCTCCAAGTAGAAGCAATACTCCAATATAAGCTTGAATCTCTACAGAATCAACGCAAACATACACTTTAGTTTTATTTGGGTATTCACTTTTCCATTTATCGTAATACGCTTGAGCCTTCTGATAAGTTTTCATGACAATTATGTTAAGAACCTCGTCTGAAAAAAAAAGAGAAGAAAACATTTTTGATGCTTGATGTATCATCACTTTAATTTGTAAGTCCTAGAGCATGTCTACGAATATTGGCCTTTGCGCGTTTAACTTTTGTGTTTCTTGGCAACCCTGACCACTCAGTTCGATCTTTAGATACATATACCGGTAAGCCTTCGGAGTCAGTAACATTTGGTCCATTTTGCTCTGTAATTTGATTAATAATAGTTACATTGTCTTTATCTTCTAAATCACTTACTGTATCCTCATTGATATCAAGCTCTGGATCATCACTTTCAAGTAAACGTAAAAGTTCATCTTCACTCAGTTGCTTTCGGCTAGATATAAATGAAATGTAATTCATGTTCAGAATTTTATGCACTATTTACAAATACGACAAGAAACCAACTGACACTGGAACTCAATATATTTATATTATTTCGTTAAATTTTATCGCAAGTTGGGGAATTCCTCATTTAAACATGTAAAACCCTTACATAAAACGCGGCGGGCGTAATTTCGGCCGGTAATCCCTTGGCCTACCTGCATAAATCAAGGGGTACCATTTATGACAGGGGTAATTTCGGCCGAGGGGTTTACGATGAGATTAAAATATTGGTAATTACGCTTCATAGTTTCTGTAAAATATTAATTGTGTATTTATTTGGAAATACCTAATCCTGTGTACCTGTCGGAAATACCTTTAATTTACTTATCTCTTTATTCTAATAACTATGTTGTACCTACTTAAGATTATTCCTTTAAATGTATAAAATTCACAAATAACAGGTATAAAATTATTATAGCTAGTCAGTATTATAACTTATCTTGAAGCTACTAGTCGATAAAAAGCATAAAATATATTATTTGTATAAGATGGCATCTGTTTCAGTAATTAAGAGTTCACGCGGTTGTGACTTACTAGTTGTAGAAAAGTTTCAGTTTTGTAAACAGGACGTATTAAAAAGTGGTGAAGTACGTTGGAGGTGTATAAAGAAAAATTTAAGATGTTTAGCCAAACTGTACACTGTTGGTGCGGAATACACAGTTACTAGAAGTGAATTAATCCACAACCACGAGTCCGATGAAACTACGTTGGAGAGAAAAATAGTGACGACTTCATGCAAGCGCAAAGCTGAGGAAGACATATCGGAGAAACCTTCAAAAATTATTAAAAGCGTTCTTTCAAATCATTTGCCAGAGAATTTGTCATCGATAGATGTCAGTCTAATAAGAAGAAATTTGTACAACAGCCGCCGTAAGCTCTTACCAGCCCTGCCTAAGGATATTCACGATGTACATTCTGTACTCGATAGTTATGGACCGAAAACCACAACAGGTGAAAATTTTTTGTTTATTAACAGCACAGCTGATAATATCATTGTTTTTTCTTGCCATACAAATATAATAAGTTTATGTAAAATGAAAGATTTTTACATGGATGGCACATTTTCTTATTGTACAAAATATTTTTATCAGTTATTTACCATCCATGGACTGGAAAATGGGCATTATGTTCCTCTTTTGTATTGTCTGTTGCCCAATAAGACCAGTGACACATATATGAGACTTTTTCTGTTGGTAAAATCTAAAATTTTTGAACTTTATAATATTGTTTTTGAACCGAAGGAGGTATTTGTGGATTTTGAAATCGCAATTCATAACGCATTAAAAGTTGTCTTTCCCAAAACCAAACTAAATGGTTGTAGATTCCACTTGCACCAGGCGTGGTATAGGAAAATACAATCATTAGGGTTAACCCAAATGTATAAAGATAAAAACTGCGAGGAAAGCAAATGGCTTACTCATACTTTTGGGCTAACTTATTTAGACCCCTCTGAAGTTGAAGATTGTTTCATATTTGATCTCATGTCATACAAACCGGACCATAAACTTATAGATAAATACGCAGACTATTTATTAGAAAACTACATAGCGCCAGAATCTCATTTTCCACCAAATATATGGGCATATGAAAACCCATCAATTAAAAGAATCACAAATGCCTGCGAATCATTCCATTCGCACTTTAATTCTAGTTTTTATTCAAGTCACCCTTCTATATTTATTTTTATAGAAAAATTAAAAGATTGTCAGATCGATGCATATTTAAAAATAAAAAATTTAAATATTCCAGCAAAAATTAAAGACAAACAAGTAAAAAACAAACTAAAATTTATCGAAAACATGGTAAATATGCTTCGATCTGACAATATTTCTAGAATTAATTTCGTGAAATCTGTATCACATCAAAACGTTTTTTAAAAATTTATAGTTTACTTAATTTATAGAAATAAGTTGATGTAATAATTTTATTGAAATAAAGAAATATTTTAATATAAAGCATTCTGTTATTTTATTTGATTTGCGGCCGAAAATACCTATGAGATAAGGAAGCAACTTAAAACCTCTGGCCGAATTTACCTACCGGCTTTTAGTACCTGCTCTTTTTCCGGCCCGCCCCATAAAACGATAGTACACTCACATTCGGTACTAATCCGTAAAATCTATGGGATTCCCAAATTATTACAACTTTATTAGAATTTATTTTATATGACATAAAAGGCTGGCTGGGGTATTAGGAGATCCCATCTATAAAATTGTAGTTTAAATTTAATTTAACCGTTAAATGTTCTTGTAGGCGTAATTTTTTATCGATACAATACACATATAAACTACAGATAGATGGATGTTTGTTGATTAAAAATATCTATAAAGTAACAGCCAAAAATTGTGATCTGGGGTCAAAATAGACCACGGCCAGTCTGATGAAGGTTAAAACAAGAATAACATCACAAAAATTGCTCAGTAAATTCTTACGTAGCCAAAGGTACGTAAGAATTTACTAAGCAATATTTTCAGTATTAACTTTAGGTAGATATTTGACTTTGTTTTGACTATTATAAAAAGTTTTATTTTGATTCGTATGAATCCTCCTCATGAAATTGAAATAAATTTTATTACAAAAAGTTAAACTTGATAATTAAAAGTTCTCCTATTAATTTTTAATAATTGTGTGTATATTAAACAGTATTTAATAGTTATATTACAATTAATTAGTATTCAAGATTCCCATTGATGTAGCCAACGAGTAAACATTACCTTGTGATGTGATAATTCGAATTATTTTGTGTGTTATGGAAACAGCATCTATTATTGGACTATAATATTATTATATTCAACTGAAGGAAAACTGCAGATACAGGTAACTGTTATATTCCTATTATTTTATCCACAGTGTCCTAATAGGACGACTGTTGCAATACTAAAAATTAAGTGAAGTGTTTTTGGTATCCAGGAACACTCACAAAAATGAACTCAAATCAAAACCTCACAACTCCACAAGTCCTCCCCACAAAATCATATGTCGCTGCTACTTTATCCAAACCTCCACCTCCTACTTTCCCACGTAAGGAGCAAGCCATTTTAATGCACGCTATTCCAAATACTGTTTTATTTGACTATGTTAAAGCTATAGGGGACATTGTTATCCCAAAAAACATTACCTTTGCATCACGTATTCCAAATAACCGCATCTGTATTTATCTTTCCTCGCCTACAGTTGTCGATAACCTTCTAAAAACACATCAAAATATCTCTATCAACTCTACAGTAGTTCCCATCAGAAGACTTATCACCCCAGCTAAACGCCTTCTTATATCTAACGTATCTCCTTCAATTCCACATTCCATAATTGAGAAAGCCCTTAAAGATATTGGATTACAGCTGGTCTCTCCTGTGTCATTTGTGAAATGTGGCGCACTCGGAGAAGGTTATGCACACATAATGAGCTTCCGAAGAGTAACGTATATTATCCCCGATAAAGAGAACTTTTCAATAGATAGAAACTTCGTTATTACATACGAAAACACACCTTATAGAATATTTATTTCTACGGATAAATTGCATTGTTTTTTATGTAAAGAGGTCGGACATACCGCTGACTCATGTACCAATAATCCAACTACTTTTTCTCAAACTGAACTACCCCATCTAGAGCCCTCTACATCTGAAATTACTGATATAATTTCTGACGTAAACACTCCTGTTCAATCAGACCTAACTACTTTAAATTGCACAGAAACCCACACTGAAATAGATACTGAAACTATAGACCCATCAATTCCACCCACACAAGGACAAAAAAGAGCTATATCAACAGACAGCAATTCTGATATTCCTTCTCTATTATCTTCAGCAAGTACACCCGAACCAGCGTCTAACCAAATGCTTCCTCCGTTATCCACAAAAACAAACACTATCTCCAAACCTCACAAGAAAAAAGCAAAAACTACAAAATCAGAGGAACATAATCTTACAGCTAGTTCACTTCAATCCGTAGCGGCCATTTATAAAAATAATCCATCTGGTCTAACTTTGACCGAGACTCAGTTTATTGCTTTCCTAGAAAATACACATGGTAATCCTAGTCCACTTAATGAAGCTTTTGTTTTTACGTCAAATATTGAAGGACTATTACAAGACATAACAGTTCTCCATTCAGAAACTAAGGAAAGATCCCTTAAAAATCGACTTACGAGACTTCAAAAGAAAATCAAAAGACAGCTAAACCCAGATGACTCTGATAGTATCAGCGTCTCATCTGAACTCCTAACCGATGATGAAACCAAAACCCTTATCTCCCAACAGCCAGAACAACCATCTCAGTTGCCCCTTACCCCTTCAACTCAAGATTCACCTTCAATTTAATCCAATGGAACTGCCATGGGTTCTTTCCCCGTATTGAAAGAATCCAACAACTAGTGACAGAAAAACAACCCGATATCATATGTCTACAAGAAACGAACTCAAAAATATCTAAGCTTGCCACACTAAAAAAGTTCGAAGGATACCATTATATCAGAACTAATTGTGACAGAGCCAGTGGTGGGACATCTATTTTTATTTCAAGTGAAATATATTCATCCCATCTTCTCATCACCACCGAACTCGAGGCTATCGCCGTAACTACTTGGTGTCCTAATAAACTTACGATATGCAGTGTTTACATTCCTCCTAACTACCCCCTAAAAGAAATTGAAATTCTAAATCTTATATATCAGCTCCCCGTTCCGTATATTCTAGTAGGTGACTTTAATGCTCATAACTTTATGTGGGGGTCAAACCATACTAATGGCAAAGGTAAAACTATAGAAAACGTTATCAATTGCACAGGCTCCTGTCTACTAAATACAGGCTCTAATACGCATCTGAACTTTTCCTCTGGCACATTTTCGGCGATAGATCTTAGTTTTAGCGACCCAAAAACATATACTTCACTAACTTGGAAAACTTCCGATGATCTATATGACAGCAACCACTTTCCAATATTTGTATCATCTGATATCTCCAACCATGAACAAACTATAACCAGAAACTTCTGGCGGCTAAAAAATGCCGACTGGATAGACTATACTTCACAAACAGATAACACCTTAACTTCTCTATCCCTATCCGACAATATTAACAATAATCTATTATTAATCACAGATTCCATACTTAAAGCTGCAAATTTGCACATAGGCAAAAATAGTATTTCCCATAAAAGAAAAGCAGTACCTTGGTGGAATACATCTTGCCAAACTGCAACAGAACAACAAAAATTAGCTCTTAAAAATTACCGTAAAAACAAAAATCTGGAGAATCTTATTGAACTAAAGAAAACCAGAGCCAAAGCCCGATTTATTATAAAACAAAGTAAAAAATCATCTTGGAGAGAATATGTATCCTCTATTAATTCAAGCACCAATCCGGCGGACCTCTGGAAAAAGATTAGGCAAATCCAAGGAAACAACACCAACCTCAAAATCTCTAGTATTGCTGTAAATAACACTACAATCACTGACAATCAAGAAATCGGTGAAACCCTAGCAACGCACTTCGACACTAAATTCAAAAGTAAAATAGATGCCTCCTTACGAAAACCATTACCTAACACCCCACCCTGTTCCTCACCCGAAACAATAATGGACATCACACATCTTAATTCTCCCTTTCTTTTTGAAAAACTAGTATCAGTTATTCAAACTTGTAAAAACAATGCCGCTGGTCCTGACGACATTCCTTACATATTAATCAAAAAGCTCTCAAACTGTAGCCTACTCAAAATACTTGAGATGTATAATTTAATCTGGTCATCTAACCAATTTCCCAATCAATGGCAAACCTCTATCGTAATACCTATTAAAAAGCCTAACCTAGAACGTTCCTTGGCCAACTCTTATAGACCTATATCACTAACTTGTACGATGTGCAAAATATTCGAAAAAATGATTAATAAAAGACTCCTATGGTTCATTGAAAAACATAAGATATTTGCTAGTGAACAGTCAGGATTTCGTCAGAACCGTTCAACCCAAGACAACCTTGTAATCCTCCAAACTCATATATCAGAGGCCTTAAACAAAAGACAAGAAGTCGTAGCTGCCATATTTGATATTGAAGGTGCTTTTGACACTATAAGTAGGCAATGTATATTAAACAAACTTATCCTTCTTAATATTAATGGTAATATATTTAACTTCATACGAAATTTTCTATCTTCTAGATCGTTCAGAGTCTCTGTCAACGGTATTTTATCTTCTACTTATACTCAAACTGATGGCGTACCTCAGGGATCGGTACTAAGTCCTACACTTTTTAACCTAGCAATAAGTGATTTATGCTCTCACCTCATTTTTCCTATTAAACATATCATGTATGCTGATGACCTAGTAATTTACTGTCATGGACAAAACTCTTCTACTACCTCGAAGCTTATTCAAACTGCTGTTGACACACTTTAAAAAAAAACTAGTGACATGGGGTTATCTTTATCCAATGTAAAATCTAAAATTATAAACTTTAGTAGACGTCCCCCTTCTCCATCTCCACTTATTTTGATCAACAATGTCCCTCTTCCTGTTGTTAAACAATGCAAAATTCTCGGATTAACGTTTGACTCACGACTAACTTGGAAGCAACATATATTTGCAATAAAAATAGAAACGAGCATAAGACTAAACATAATAAAAACTCTATCACATCATTATTGGGGATCTGACGAAAACTCACTTCTTAAAATATACAGATCACTAATACGCTCCAAGCTAGATTATGGTTGTCACATATATATATCCGCCTCCAAAACATATATTAACCTTCTAAACTCAATTCACAACACAGCCCTTCGTCTTTGTATTGGCGCTTTTCGATCTAGTCCTGTAGATAATATTTATTGCGAAGCTAACGAACCTCCTCTTTGTATAAGACGAAAACAACTGCTACTCTCTTATGCAGCATCGGTATCAGCTAACCCCTCTAATCCAGTGCATCCCTTATTTGTAATGTCCACGTATAATTTACACAATACCAATTTCTTACCACCAATAAAACCTATTCCACTAATTTTAGCACAGACACTTAATGATATCTCTCTTACACATACCCTTCCTCTTTATCTCCCTCCATCTCCTCCTTGGATCATGTCCACGCCCAAATTTAACACCTCGCTCACCAACTTCGATAAAAATAAACATCCGAAAGAGATCATTATAAATGCATTTAAAGACATTATAGATACAAATAAATACGACCTAATATTATACACGGATGCCTCAAAAAATGACACAGGAGTAGGCTGCTCTGTTACAACCTCTCATTCACTAATTAAGTCATACTTATACCAGCCATCAGCAACGTTCATACTGGCGAATTATTTAGTATATTGCAAGCTTTTAACCATATATCTCCACCTAATAAGCAGGTTGCCATATGCACAGACTCTTTAGCATCAATCTATTCTATCAAAAATATATTTACTGATCATCCAATCGTCCAAAAGATCCTAGACTCTTACCAAATTATCTTGTCCCAAAACATAACAGTTACCATAATCTGGCTGCCATCTCATATTGGTATAGAAGGCAATGAAACTGCAGATCACTATGCTAAACTTGCTACAGCATCACCTGAAATCACCGATAAAATTCAAATTTGTAAGGACCTAAAATCATATATTAAAAGAAGAACCAGACTCCTTTGGCAGCAGCATTGGAACTCTAACCGTTCGATCTTACACGAAATACAGCCGTCAATAACCAGTCAGCCTACATTTGACTATTCAGCCCTCTCAAGACGAGATCTCATTGTGATAAGACGACTTCGGATAGGACATTCAAAACTCACACACAGCTACCTAATGTCCTCTAGCATCCGTCCCTCCTGTCAAATCTGCCAATCATATTTGACAATCAAACATATTCTCACTGAATGCCATCAACATTTGGCCAGAAGATTACAATACAAACTCAAAAGTGAAGTACGAGATATCCTAAACAACCCTGACCAAATAAAAGCTGTGCTACAATTCCTTAGAGATGAACACTTATATCAAAAAATATAATTAGATTTTAATTTAGACATTGTGTAACATATTATTATCATTCCGTATTATTGTAACATATTCTTAATGTAACACTTAATGTTTGTGTAATGAAAATTCATGTTATAGTACCTGTGTAAGTGGCCATAGTAGCCGAGCACGTTAAAGTTGAAATAAAAAAAAAAAAAAAAAAAAAAAAATTTATTACATAAATAAACTTTTCTCTATGTATAATAATATTAAATTATGAAAGTATTTTTATTATAACATAAACTTTACTACTTTTAAAAATGTACTGGGCTATAGCCTTTAAAAATCCTTATTATGTGATATTATTCACTGACCACTTTTAATAACAGAGCACAAAATATTATCAAACAGGTCGCTTGTCTGTATAACCACATTTTAATAATAAATTATTCTTTACGGTGCTCTTCGAATAAACCGTTGGGAACATCATCGTTAGAGAACTGTAGATAAGAGCCTAATGGAAGTATGGAAGTAGACCACAAAATATTCATAATTTGATTTTATCGCAGTTCTATAAAAATATGAACAAATTACAGCATTATTTTTATTTTGGTCGATATTTTTTAAGGTAAGTATAATGGTAAAATAATTATTTAAAAAAAGGCAAAGTCGCATCCATCCGAAGGTTATTAGTCACATACCTGTAAAATTTGTAACAATATGGGTCACGTAAACGTAACCTCAAAGTTGATCACATGTGTTTGTTATGCTTGTGATTAACTTATGCCTAATTAAACTAAAATAAATAATTAAAAATAACTATTTTCATACTAGTAAAGATTGATAAAGATCTTTGGGTGAAAATTGTTAGTTTTATTTATATTATTGCTGGAACTTCATTTTTCTGAATCAAAATTTTTGAGGTTATTTTGTTAAAATGAAATCTTGTAATATATGCTCAAAACCCATCAATGACGAACAAATGGAAAAAGCTCCTAGATGTGACAGCTGCCGTGTAGTTTTCCATTTGGAGAAGAAATGGTCAGGTCTTTGTGCAAGTGAGCAAAGAGCCATTGTCGTATAGAATCGGAAAATTTTGTTCTTCTGCGGAGACTGTTTGCTTTTTTTCAAAAAAATAACTGTTTTAACTAACAAATTCATTCAGCTAGAGAAGCAAATCAAGTCTTTAAAGGAAGTGCTAGACGCAGTTAAGCAACAGCAGCAGCAGTGCGTTGGTGGTACAACCAATGTGGAAACATTATTGCACGAGTTTGAGGATCGTGCTGAACGTGCTAATAATCTGATGGTGTATGGCATCCGTGAATCAACAATTAATAGTATTCAAGAAAGAATAAATTCTGATAACAGCGCACTTACTCTTATTTTCAACAACATTGGTCTTGCTCAGAACGATGTAGTAAAGATATTACGAGTGAGGCAGACATCTGATGACAAAAACAGGGCAATAAAAATTGTAAGAAAACACCGACATTTAGTCATAAATGCAATTAATAAGCGCAATCGCATTAAAGATGTCATAAAAATAGGCTACGATAAAACGAAACTTCAACAGGAACAGTTTAAAACTGTTTTGATAGAGTTGCGTGCTCGAGAACAGAAGGGAGAATCTGACTTGATCATTAAATTTACAAAGGGGCTTCCGACAGTTGCTAAAAAAACTTCAAAAAACCAATCGCAATAAACACTATGTCTGTATATTATCAGAATTTTGGAGGAATTCGTACTCGACTCAATGAACTTCGAACCTAGAACTTCCAATGAAACTATGATGTCATCATTCTGGTACAAACTTAGCTTAATCAAGATTATTCAGATAATGAATTGTTAAACTCTGGCTGACACATTTTCAGATTGGATAAAGCTAAACAAATCAAATCTGACATTAATAATGTTGAGCATCTGTTTGTTCAAGTGGATTATGAATGTGCATCAGTTATCTTGGGTGGAGTGTACAATCCTTCAAACTCATCATAAGATATTTACCTTAGTCATTGCTTTGCAGTTGAAACTATTTTAAAAAATAGGCCAGATGTACCTGTATATTTATTTGGCGACTAAAATTTACCACTAGCTTCTTGGGCTTACTCAAATAAAAAGGGCTTGCTCGTTGACTGCCCACAAAACTATCTAGCAAAGTTGATATGCAAATGCTTCTCTTACCTGAACCTGAGGCAATCAAATATTATACCGAATCAACGTGGAGTATTTTTGGATCTCATTTTCCACAGTTTTAAAGACTATTAGAAACTGTCAGTGTGTGAGACAGTGGACACTTTGCTTCTCAATAACTTTCATCGTGTGGCAATTACTTGTGATCTTAGTTTGTTTTAATGGTAATGTTAAAAAATAAGATTATAATACTACGCATTTTGACTATCGTAATGCAAATTTTGTAGGTCTAAATAATTATTTTTCTTCAGTTAACTGGAATATTATTTATGATGATTCAAATATTAATATCTTAGTAAATAATTTTTATGAAGTTCTTTCTGAAGCAATATCACTCTTTGTTCCGAAAAAACATATAAACCTTCAAATTTTTCTCGTTGGTTTTCTCCAGATTTAAAAAAACGTTATTTTCAGATCTTAGAACACAATGCAAAACATTAACAGATCAATGCTACAGATCTTATATCTCCAATATTGAGAAATCTATTTACTCAGACTCAAAACAATTTTGGAACCATATAAACTCTTTGAATAAAAGTTACGGAATTCCAAATGTCATGCATTTTGATGACTTGTAAGCTGAATCAAGTGAGGAAATAGCAAACTTCTTTACGAGCCATTTCTCTAGTCTCTATCGCTTAGACTTAAGTAACTTCAATTTTAAAGTAAAAAATTCTGTTGACATTCCATTTATCTAATTTTCACTTTCTGAAGTCTTTGAGTCTATAAATGGTCTAAAGGATAAACTGAGTTATGGCCCTGATAATATGCCTACATATTTCTTAAAAAGATGTGTCTACAGTCTATCCAAACCTCTACATGTATTATTTAATTTATCTTTGAGACTACACACCTTCTCTAGTAAGTGGCGTGACAGTTATATAACTCCTGTATTTAAAAACGGTGACAGAGATAATATAAAAAATTATAGGCCTGTTGTTATATTATCTGCTATCCCTAAACTTTTTGAACTAATTCGAAACAAATACCTTACTTGGTATTGTAGGAATTCTCTTGATTAATGAGCAACATTCTAGATAAATCTACATCTACAAATCTTGTTTTGTATCATGATTACATTATCAGGGCTTTCGAGGATGGGTACCAAGTGGACTCCATCTATACTGATTTTTCGAAGGCCTTTGACACAGTTATCCATTCTTTACTCATCTTTAAATTAAGATATATTGGCCTTCCTGAGTGGTTTCTTTGATGGTTAAGTAGTTATCTTGACGAAAGAATTCAGTTTGTTTTTATAAGGGTTCACTTTCAATTACTATTTTTGTCAATTCAGGGGTCCCACAAGGTTCCCATGTGGGTCCTCTTCTGTTTAATTTGTTTATTATTGATATTTTTGAGGTAATAAAGGATATCCAGGAAGACCTTACTTCCCTGTACAATTGGTCTTTCCAATGGTCTCCAGTTAAATAAAGATAAGTGTTTTGTTATATACTTTAGCAAATTCAAAAATAATGTTATGTTTGACTATCACATTAATACAAGCTTTCTATCAAGAGTGACTGAAATAAAAGATTTGGGAGTGTTATTTGACAGTTCCTTGTCATTTATCCCCCACATCAACAATTTGTCAAATAGAGCTTACCGACATCTAGGTTTTATCACAAGAAACTCTCGAGATCTTTCCGTACCCACATGTAGAATTTTATGTCTTACTTTCGTCCGTAGCATCCTGTCTTATGCTTCTATAGTATGGTCACCATATTCACACCCTTGAAAAAATTCAAAAAACAGTTTCTCTGGATTTGTGCTTATAGAATAAACTTAAGGAACATGTCCTCAATAGAACTAAGGTCAAGGCTAAATATCAGTTCCTTAGAAGACTACAGAACTAAATTTGATCTAGTTTTTCTCCATAAACTACTTAACCCTACCACTGACTGTTCTGATTTATTAAGTCTTATCAACTTTATATGTAAGACTAGAATTCTTAGAGACATGCCTTTGTTTTCTATAAAACACTATCACATTAACTATAGCAAAATCTCTCCTATTAACAGGATTCAAATCCTGGGAAATGACTTTAGCCCATCTCATTATCTAATGGATATAAAATCTGTAAGATTTAAGCACTGTTTAAATAAGTATGTTAGGAATCAAAGATGAGTGACATTTAACTTGAAGTATTCATTTCATTTCATTTTATTAAGATCACTTCACTTTAATCTATTAAGATCATTTTATTTTATTTTATTTTATTAAGATCATTTCATTTTATTAAGAACTTCAGGAAATTTAATTTAATTTACTTAATTTAATCATTTGTTTAACAATAATTATTTAATCATTATTTAATACTTAGTTTTAGTATGTACTTGTATTATTGTTAGCATATATTATTTTTGTTAAATTTTGTAAAATGGGGACATCCCGTAACCCGTAACATGGGGACCCCGTTGGGGACAAACACCAAATAAATAAATATTAAATTAAACATTATTTGTAACAATTAATTAAATAAATTTAGATTCTCTCTCCTGTTGCCGACAAAAATGTAGCGTAGAATAATTTTTAAATAATTTTAAACTGTCTGTCCTTGTTTTAGTGTAGTGCTATGTATAATTTATGTTTAAATTCATGTTTATTACATTCTGCGCTTGCTGGATAGCCCAAATTTGACGAAATGCTCCTGATGATGCTGTAGAAAGCGAAAGGATGTGCTCGATATTTGCCTATAATTTTTTCAAAGTAAATTTAAATTAGTTTTAATAAAATTTAACGTGTAATAAATTTAAAGTGTGGTTTTTTTAAATTTTGTGTAACAAGTCTATACAGTTTACGTATCTAACCTAATAAATTGTCCAGTGCAAAGTTTTAATGGAGAAATGCTTTCAGGTTATTTAAAAAATTGTAAGAATGTCTTTGATTTACATACTTAGGACAGTCTATCAAGAAGTGCTTTATACTGTCTACTATATTGCATGTTTCGCATTTTGGAGGTTTATTATTTGAGAACAAAATAATGATTTGAGATCTACTACTTCTGGCAGTGGACCTACATAAAAAAATGTCACTTTTCATGGTTCTGAGTTTAGAACTGAAATCATTTCACTCCCGATTCCACGTCTTATTATTAAGTTCTATAAGATCAGTTGATCTAGCCGTTCTGTTACTAATTGTGTCATAGGGTTTCAATGCTATAAACTTGTTGGTGCATTCTAATATTTTTTATGGAATATCTGTAGTGAAAAAACATTGCCAAATCTCTTTTATCACTAATTTTCATCTAATTTCCCCTTTTGGTCCTGGCAAATGGGGTACAATTTTTCAGCACGAGTTCAAATGTTACGATTCAATTCATGATGTTTCTTCCACCTTGTTCCATCTTTTCCAATCAAACATGGTTTGGGGGATATTACTTCTACTGATATACAATTGGTATCATACACGGAGTAGTTTAAAACAGTGGTTCCCAACGTTTTTCTCATGATCGCCCCCTTAGACAGGTTTCACTAGTTATGAATACTACAATCGCCCCCTCCCCCACCCAATTAAATTGAAACAAATAATGAATCTATACAAAAGGTAAGTATCCATATTTATTTATTTTTACATTTCATAAAATGATAAATGGTTATATGTGTGTAAAAGAATTGTTAATGGCTTCCTTGGGCCTGGTGTCCCTCACATTATTTTTTTTATATCTGGCTCAATGTTGGTTAATAACGACCTCAAATCCCCTCTTTCTATTACGTCGAGCCTATTTCTTTGTCTGTTTTTCAATATACACATAGAACTAAAACCTTTCTCCACTAGATATGTTGTGGGGAATGCCAATAATAATAATTTGATTGCATTCCACAAGATTGGATACACTTCTTTTATCCACGGCCAAAATCTTTCATACCACACTCCAGAAACAAACTTTCAATTTCAACATCATGTCTCAAATCAATCAAGTTTTCTTGAAGAGAAGGACATACCGTTGAAACTTCCACGCTGAAAGGATTGATAAACCAAGTTGGCACTTTCAGACTAGTCAAATCTTGGAATCGGGACTGCAGATCTTCTTTCAGTGTTTGAAGGTGAAGGCAGTATGTTTGAAGATCCTTAGAATCAACACAAGAAGATTTCAAGTTGGGGAATTTGGTCAGATCTCTTCTCTGCATATTTTCTTCAAAAACAGTTTGTCAATGAATGCTCCGACTACTCCCTTCGCTTTGGCCATATTTATGTTCTTTCCCTGTAGTTGCAGGTTCATTTCATTTAATTTTTGAAAAAAATCTCAAAGGAAGGGATGTCATTTCGCTTCTCTTGTAGTTCTGTACTCAGTGTGGGGTCAGTAGTATTAAGAAATTCAATAACAGTATCCATGAGGCTGAAGAACCGCAATTGCCTTTAGAAAGCCAGCGGACTTCCATATGTAGTAGCAATGTATTAAATATCTCATCATTTTCTTCACAAAGTGTACGAAATATTCGATCATTCTTTGGTTATTAATTTTATTTACCGCATCTATGACAAGTGGAAGAGAATCGTGCAACCTCCCACTCAAATTCTTGGCAGCCAAATGCTCTCTGTGAATGACGCAGTAAACACACAAAATTCCAGGTACTGCTTGTTTCAGATGTGCAATAAATCCCCGATGGCGTCCTGTCATTGCTGCTGCACCATCAGTAGCACAGGCGATCATATTTAATAAGGGAATCTCTTTTTCCTTAAAAAATCTCTTAACGACCTCAAGTATGGAAGATCCTTTTGTATCAGTAATCAAACTTCTAACAAACAGCATTTCCTTGGCCATTCCTCCATTGTCGTCAATGAATCGGACATATGACAGCAGCAAAGCTGTGCTGTCACTCAGGGTACTCTCGTCAAGTTGTACAGTAAACTCTCTGCTTTTCAATTTGTTGCAGAAAACATCTTCGACATTCGCTCCCATTTCATCAATCCTTCTGGAGACAGTATTATTGCTGAGAGGAACTGCATCTGTTACTTGGCCGGCCTGACTGGGTCCCAACATAGTATCAACTATCTCTTTGACAGCTGGGAGGATGAGTTCTTCTCTACTTGTGTGCGGCTTGGCACACTTTATATACCACAATACAAAACTCGGGAACGAAAGACTCCGCATTTGAAGCGACGACAACCTCGGCCGTTCGCTTTTTGTTCGAGTCAGATCGGCAGGAGCGGTACCTACTTCTCATCATTCTTATCCCACTTCTCTCTCTTTCTCTTTTGTGCGGATGATCGCACAATACGAAAGCTCGATCAAAGGAAAATGCAGAATTCGTTATAATGTATAATTAGAACGATAATGTATAGAAATAAATTGTATTATGATTCATAGCTCTCTGTGACTAGACGAGATGTTTGTGTTATTATTACCTGCATTGGTATACATATATTTACTTTTTATTATCCTATGGATATCCGATCGAAAGTATTGTATTTTTTTTTCTCTTTTATTATTTTTCTCATTTACCCATTTCTCGTTTTCCGGATGCTAAACGCCCCCTTATCGCCCCCTTTTCTCTGTCGCCCCCCATATCGCCCCCTTCGCTCTATCGCCCCCCTGAATATCTCAAATCGCCCCCCGGTGGGCGATCGCCCCCAGGTTGGGAATCATTGGTTTAAAATTTCGTCAAACAATTTCGTCAAAAGTTGTTTTAACCTAGCTTGTTCTCTTTCGTAATCCATATTCGCACATAGTTTCTAAAATTATTGTCTATAATTTAAACTTACTATGGAGAAAAAACGTCAAAAACTTACGGTTGAGTATATCAGAAATGGTAATGCCAGTCTCTCACACCGTCGGATCAAATAATATACGAACTATCCACACTTGGCCACAGATTTTTCAGGACTGAATAGCGTGATGGGAGTTTGAAAGCTACCCAATTCCAAGGGCAAAAATCCAATTCGTCGGTAACAGAGACCGTACGTTATCACTCGAAGGTCATTAAAAACATATTAGGATATTTCGACAGAAAAGTACTAAGGTAAATCTATGGAGCAACGAATGACAATGAAGTATGCAGAAGATAATACAACTTCGAACGTTGACTATTTGACTGTAAATAAACTTGTAATATAGAAGTTGATAAATTATTGTGACGCAACATGACGCAAATTCTTTTATTAATGCTGTACTTTCGAACAATGACAGTTTTGGTGATTCTAACTGAGTAATTGTTTTTTGAACAAAACTAAAATTTGATTTTATAAATGAAAGTTCTTGTTGAAGCAAGTTACTCTGAAAAGTTTGTTTAGAATCCAAAAGAGATTGGGAAATTTCACCTGTTAACGTATCAATTATGTTCTTTATTTTAACAAAATGATCTGCATAAAAATTAGCTGCTTCTAACCATGTTCCCCATCGCGTTAAAATAGGTTGTGGTGGAAGAGGAATGTTAGGTAGCATTTCTTTATAAAGTTGAATTCTTATAGGAGATTTAAGAAATACTTTTTTGACACTGGATATCATGGTATTTACAAGAGGAAACTTTTTTCGTATTTCCTCTGCAACTCTGTTTAATCCATGCGCTACACAAGTAACATGTATTAAATCTGGGAAAAATATTTTTAAAGTTTGTCCTGCTTTCACCATAAGGAGCAGCATCCGATAAAATAAGTAGTAATTTATTAGAAGGAATAGTTGTCGGAAGAAAAAAAGTTGCTAATGTTTCTTGTATAAAACGCGAAATTGTTAAAGCATTGGTTTTCTCAAGTTGCTGGCATGAAATAAGATGAGATTTTGGTAAGGTATCTTCTTTAAGAACACCAATCAATAAATGAGCAATATACTTTCCTGAGGAATCAGTGGTTTCGTCTACAGATATGTAAAAATAATTATCTGCAATTTCTTCCTTAATATTAATTAACACCAACGAGTATAGCCCGTTCACATTATTTCTTCTTAGAGACCGATCACTTGGAACATTAAGTTTGCAATATTTTTTTAGAAACAAACTAAAATTTACATTTGCTAATTTTGAAAGCGGTATGTTTGCAGACACTAATGCGCGACACAAGTCTTCATTAAAAGTTTCTTGCTCATCTAATTTTTTTGAAGTAGATTGGAAACATTTAGCCATTGAAGTTTGATGTTTTCCTCCTATTTTTCCTTTTTTGCAATGTGTGAAGCAGTTCTCACATGTTGGTCTATCTGAAATTTCTTCTCACATGCTATCTATAAATAAAAATAAAAACCTTTATTTTAACCCAACCTTTAAAATATAAAAATATACAAGGTGTTTTTGGTTAATCAAATAACTGATTTGGAAAAAAAACACTCGCTAAGTGTTTTAAATGCAGTATTAATCCACAAATTAGTTTTTGTTACTAACCATTAGTACATCATATAACTTATTTTAAAATTCAACAAAAGTTTTTTTTTTGTTAATTCAATTACAATAAAAATAATTGTGTTTTAGAATAGCTGACTTCATAAAAAAAAGTAAAGGTGAAAAATTTTTCTAAATACACACCATTGTATTGTACCATGGACAATTTTTTCTCACTAAAGGAAGCTATTTTTCATTTAAAAACAACCTACGAGTACTAAATTTCAAGTAAATACGTTTATTGGTTTTAAAGTTATTGTTGTTATTAACTAAAAGAATTTAATTTTTTTTAATTTTAACACCCTGTATCTCGAAAAGTAAATAAGTTTGACCCCTCATTAACTATATCGTTTTGTTCAATTTTTCGAGAAGTATCTACAGTCAAACGTTGTAAGTGTCATTTGGAAACACCCTGTATGTATGAAATATTAGATATTTAATAGAAAATATTAGATACTTACAATTTTGCCACAGACTGAACAGTAGATTTTTCCCATATCCATAGACAGCTCTTTATAAGGTTTAATCCAAGTTGAATCACTGGTTCTTTTAGGCATTATAAAATCACAATCTTCCTTTTTGTTACGCACACCGAGTGTTTACGGTTTGAATATCAAAACAAAAATGATTTACAAATCTGAGCATCAAATTAGAAATGTTAGGTACCTAATTCAATAAACTGGGAGATTTTGGAAAATCCCTAAATTAGGAACAAAACTATTAGCCGTTTACCTGCTGTTAAGATACAATAAGTTGTAGATAGATTTGGGGATTAGATCATAAAATGCAAATGAGCGAACCCTTAGCGATTATCCAATAACTGAATGCCTCAGTGACCGAGACTTTCTAAAAATGTTGAGGGCTACTTAAATTGATCTTCTTTGAAATTGTAAATGTTTTGTACCTGTAGAGATTACGTACTTAGATCATTTCTTGATTAAAATGACTACAAAATTTTATACAAGAACTGAAATAAATTGGTATGTTTAAAAATTTTCAAATACAGTATAAAAATCTGAACTTTTATGCACTTTATGCAAACTTTTATACAAATATGCCAAAATATGAAATATTTGCATAAAATATGCACAATATGCAAAATATGCAATATGCATATTTGCCGAAGTCTACTTATAATAAAACAATAGGTATGCTATTAATGTCAATCTAAACTATTATATTAACTGTTTCAAGATGTTATATGGCTAACTAAATAGATGTCCTAACGCGATACGGTACGACCTCGACAAAAGTATACGACAAAAATAAATAACTTAGAATTTATGCTGTAACGTTATAAACGTCACATCTTTATTGATGTATATTTACATAATTATTTTATTTTAATGTATTTATTAATTTATTAATTCATTTACCTCTAGTTTTGTTTTTACTATTTTTTTTTTCAAAAAGTAGCTGGCGCCCTCTGTCTTTCTTTTCTCTCCTTTTCTGTCCCGTAGAATAAAAATTCGCCCTCTCTCTTTTTGCCTGGTAAACTAAATATTCTGTTCTATGTTGACAGAAAAGCAAATTCCATCATATAGGAATATCCTATGGCATCTGTGCTAACTTCATGCAGTCCCTTCCTTCATTCTGTTATCACCTTGGTGGGATTATTTTTTGTTTATAATTTAAATTTATAAAAGAAATTAGGAATTATATTAAGCTTGATTTTATGGTCTTCAATATTCTCTTGGGTTAATTGGCTGGATTTATCGACCATATTCACGGTTTATTGGCTGTATTAATTGGCCGTATCATTTTACTGGCCGTATTATGAAAATTTATCGAATCTATCTGAGGAACTGATCACTTAATTGGGAGGCCACACATACACACATGGAATAACTGCAGCTTTTAGGAGGACCTAACCGTCTAATTAGGAGGCCACACAAGCAGCCCATTGACGCCATCGTTGCCTTAAGTATCACCCTCACTATATTCATTGTAAAGCATTGGCAGGGTTGATTGTTTCCTACTTTTAATAAATATTATTAGTTAAAAATTCTTTTATTGGCTATCAACTAAGGGATCATGGTTTGATTTCTAGTTTGAGACAAGACGAACTCACACTTGAGATACTGAGCTAGGCGAAGCATAGACGATAAGCTCCCATGGTTGATTGAGGTATTATGGTATTATTTTTATAATAGTACTTCAATTCTTTTTGGTAATCTTATCGTTACAATGCATAACACATGACAATATATTTATTTTACAATGTATTATTTAAGTTTTTCTAATCATATTATCACATAGAGCAAAATTTATATGCAATCGATGTTTTCGTTATCCACCCGGTAAACACAAAAGCCCCCTATAATGACTCATTTCTGGCTGTGATCCTCGTACTTGTAATAATTAGTACATTTGTCTATTATTCTCTGCTCTGATCTAGTCTAAACATTAAAGCAGAGAATACCCGACAAATGACAAATGACTATCTTATTTCATTAAGTGCAATGACGGAATGAATAAGTAGAACAACAGAGAGTTTCAAAATGCGAAATACAAGACATGGGAGGAGATTATCTGGCTCGTCACTTACATCTTTGTGCTTCCTATTAAGGCGTGGGACACTTCCTTAGGGAGCATCTTACCGCACATCTGGAGGCCCTTCAATTGCAGTGGGAAGAATAATGTAAAAGCGAATCGTATTTTGATACTTATTTTACAAAATCGAAGAAGTAATTTTTATAATTAATTGAATATTTACTTGAAGAGGAAGAAAGTGTTTATACAACTTATTAAAATACCGGAAACTAAACTAAAAGGCTATGAAGAAAATTTGTAAAAAATAAGTTATGTTAATATGTTAAGATGTTTGCAGAAAAATGAGTGATCAGGATATTTAAAAATTACTTAAAATATTGTTTTTTACTACTTTGCTTGCTTATAACGTTAAAAAATTCATTTTGAAGCAATGTCATGCTGAAATAAAATAGTGACAATTTTCTATAAGCTACAACTGGTTAAAACTGTTTTAATTTATTCTATTTACTGCAAAATACCAATAAATTTTAAGGAGGTTACAAGTCTTTTTCTTATTCATCTTCATAATATAACAAAATACCACACCAAATTTCATTAAAATTGATTTAATAAATTTTGCATAATATTTTCTTTTTTTTTACTTTTTTTTAAAAAATAAATTTTTTTAGAATGTTACACAACAAAAACTAGACCATAATAAAGAAGTTTGCCAATTTTTTCACATATAAAAATACAGTAAAAACTCGATTTAACGGAACTCCAACGAACTTCGGATATAACGGACAAAATATCCGGTCAAATGTATAACAAAAATGAAAACATACTGTTAACATTGTACTCGCTTAACCCGTCCCATACCACTGTATTTTAAAAAGAATTTCAATAACATTTAGCATAAGAGGACACATTTCTAATAATAATTATGTATATATTTTTTGCTGAAAAATAAATAAATAAATAAAGCATTTGTAAGAGAAACATAATATTTTATCATAAACATAATATAAAGTATCTACACATATGAGATATAAATTTACATATTTGTAGGCAAGAGACAAAAATTGAGAAAATCACATATTATTAGGGGATTCCCTGATCTGTTTATGTTTACCACGCTGGCTGGGGATTCACGCAACTCTACAGCAATTTGACTTGTTTATTCGTTGTGAATAAAACACATTTAGTGTACACCAGTAAATAAAAAACTAGAGATTATACAAAAGTTGGAGTCTGGAATATCTGAATCTCATATATGTGATCAATATGGCATAAAAAGCCCGGTCCGGGCAGTCGAATTGAAATCAAAGCAAGTGATGGATGGCTCTGGCGCTTTCGCAAGAGGCACGGAATCATGAATAAAATAATTTACGGCAAAGTTTCAAGTGTACCAAAAGAAAAAATAGAACCTTTTAGGCAATAATTAGTAGAACATTAAGTAACGAAAGCATTTTAGATTTACAATGACGACGAAACTGGTTTGTTATGGCGTACTTTGTCTAAAAGCACACAAGCCTCCAAATATGGAAAATCGAATTCTGGAAGAAAAATCATCAAGGACAGGATCTCAGCTCTGCTTTGTGCAAACGCCGATGGATCGCATAGAATGATTACTCTTATGGTTGATAAATCTCGTAAACCTAGAGTTTTAAAAGATATAATGCATCATCTGCCCTTTACATGTTATAGCTCTAAGAAGGTATGGTTCACCTCAGATATTTTCATAAATTGGTTTTTCAAAGAATTTGTACCTTCAGTGAGAAAATTTAAAGAGAAGAAATTGGGAATATCGCCAGAAGAGGTCAAATGTTTATTGATTTTAGACAACGCTTCTGCTCACCCTTCTGAAAATATTCTACGTTCAGAAGATGGCAACTTAAGCTGTACGTTTTTGCCAAAAAATACAACATCGCTCATTTAACCCATGGACCAAAGAATAATTTTGGCAACCAAACGAATATATCGCAGAGAGATAATGCAGAAGATACAAAAGGGCAGCGTACTTTGCAAACCGTAAGGTCTTATAATTTAAAATCAGCAATTTTTAATTATGCTGCAGCATGGGAGGAGATGAAAGAGCAAACATTAAAATATGGTTGGAAGAATTTGTTTGATGGCCAAGGTGCAGACATAGATTTAGAAGGGTTGGAAATTACTGATTTCTGTAGGACAATACATAATAATGTCGGAGAACATGTAGCTGAGGAAGATGTTTTAAAATGGCTAGAAGTAGATGAAGGTGACCCTGGGTATAACATCGTAAAAGGAAAATAGCAGATGAAGTTATGAACCTAAAAAATGAGGATGGAACTGAAGATAGTAAAGAAGACGACAAAACAACACTGCCAAAAATAAAATTATCGGAGATAAGATCACATCTCGACGATCTATTAACATCTATTAATTATTTATTATACGCATTTTCGTAATTTTAAAGAGTTGATCATAAAAAAAGCACGTCGATATTACCAGCAACGTCACTTTACGACGAATGTCCAAATATAGTTAAATAGAATTTGCAACTTGCTTTAATAAAGTCCTCGTAGACATACCGTCTCAGGACTTGCAACTTATAGTAGAGTCATATGTCGCCATGTTACCAATCCAACGGTAACTTTACCATGATGAAATACTTATACCGAAAACGTTTTGTCTATTTAACATAGCCCGACTGGGTTTTTATATACTTTTTTATAAAGGATTTTATTAAAAATTTTTTAATTTATGGTATACAGCCAACTACAAGAACTTAGTTTCCTTGTGGATAATACCAAATACTTCTTAATAACAAGTTTGCACCTCAAAAGGAGAATCAGTTTGTAGTATCCTGTGGTAGGTAGTCGTAAAATAAATGACAGTCTATAGGCAATTCAGTCTTTAAGCTTGGTAAGTGATTCCATTTTGTCAATTTAATGGATCTCCTACATATGTGTAAATTTTTGTATCCATCGCCATAATTTACTTTCTTTGGTCTAATTGGCAAGTCTTTCCAGTCATCATCAAAACGTAACTTATATTCAATCTTACCGGAGTTCTCGAAATTGTAAGCTATAGTCCTTAAATCTGTTACAGTGGGGTCATTGCTTTTTCGACCAGGTCGAATTGAAGTATACCTCAAAAATCTGTTATCTGCATAATTCTTAAAAAATGTGTGGTCCAATTCTTTCACTTTATATGGAAATGGTTTCTGACGAGCTTCTTTGGTAATTTTCATATAATCACTTGGCAAATATATGTCTCTGTTTTTTAGCCTTCTCTCGATTAAACTGTGAACGGACTCACACTCCATCTGTGTGTGACCCCGTTCCAAAAACTTCTGAATTATTTCCAAATTATTATCCATGGCAGATTTTAAAAGTGCGTTTGCCATTACAACATTCCTGTTTTGGTACACACACCCGTCCGAAAACAGCACAATAGGCAATTTTTTTCCAATACAATTGTCTGACAGGTAGTCTATAACAAGTGATGTAAAAGTTGAAGCACTTAAATCTGACTCATTTTAATTGGACCAATAGCATGTAACCTCATGACTATTGAGATCATACATAATGAAGTTGTAACAACATAATTTCGTTTTAAAAAATGTAGAGCTGGCGTTGATACTTGGAGACAGTTTGACGGCCTGTAAGTCTATTTTAAGTGTAAGGCAAGCGTTTTCGTTGGCGTGAATTTTATCAACAAACTTCTCCTCACGAGCACGGTCGTTTTTCTTAACATGTTGCATCCATTCATTATACCCTAAATTTTCTACTTCATACTATACACAGATGTCACATTTGCCTTTTTTGTTTTTGTGGATGGAAATGTTTTTTTGTTTGAGAATTTTGTGCAGGACTTGCCGTGTCATAGCAATTTTGTTTTCTTCAACGCACTTTTTTGAATATATTTCGTAAAGTTCACTTTTTTTTTATTAATGACTCCAGGAATAGTTTAGTCGTGTTAGATCTATTATAGTGTGACGGTAACTGGGGAAGGTCATCGAGAAATTGATTTAAATAGACAATTTCTACACTGTTGTTTCTAGGTGTTGGCTTCTTTGAGTTTTCGTTAGCTTTATAAGAATGCATGCTGTATTCACTTTTTGTACCCAAGACTGTACCGTGAATAAACCCAACGCTAACATGTTTAAAAACATTTGTCTGCAGACAGGTACCTTTTCACCTTGTAAAGGTAAGCTATATTGTAATGTGCCATCACGTCTCAATTGGCCTTCTGTAGTCCTTCGTTTCACTTGAATTCTGCTGACATGAAAAGCAATAAAAACTTTTCTTTGATCCCAGCTCGTCTGGTTCCAAAAGTATTGGAATAATTTTTTTCGACTTTCTTCAGAAAAATTAGCGCACATTCGAACTTTCGATCGTTTGCAAAGCTTTGAGTTACAAGTAGAGCCAATTTGCCTAGCCTTTCTAATTATGTTGTGCTTCACTACTTTGTTTCTTCTCGTGTAACCCAAATATTCTTTGCCTTCCATTTTAAGCTTTTGGTTGACCACTTTTAACCATGTTTTAGGGTCTGAAACTATTTTTTTCTTCCCCCCTGTTTCCAAGTTTCCATTATCAGCGTCAATTTCATTAGTAATATCTTTTAAATGTTGTTCTTGTATTGGATCTTTCACGTCGTCAGTATTGGTATTTTTATTATTTTGCTTATCCGCAGGCAACAATAAATCGTTTACATGGTGATTTATATCCTCAATATTTGTGAAGGTTGGGTCATCAAATTCTAGTTCTCTCCATTCAAACACTGGATTTCCCAGTGATGAAGCTTCATCTAAAATATTCTCACTCAAGATATAAATGTCCATATTTTCTATATCCATTATAGGTTCGTTTAAAACTAGGTATAATGTTATGGGAACAGTGTCCATGGTTTCGAAATATGGGATCTGATCGTTGAAGTGTGCATCTGATTATACTGAACTATCGGCAGAACTGATTTGAAAATTGTCAATAATGTTTATTTTGTTCAACGTAGAAGTAGAAACGTTTGACTTAATTGACTGAGAGGTAGTGCCAATACTAGAATCAATAATATTGCATTTTTGACTATGTGTTGAAGATTGTATAAAACCCACTTGGGTTTTCCCAATTTTGGAGAGATGCAAAATTGTTTTGGTTCTTTTAGACATCTGTAATAAAAAATAACCGTCTTTAACACTAAATTGCTTTGAATAATGATTTAAAATAATCTTTTAGATATAAACAGAATCGGAAATAACTCCTATCTGACTGAGAGATGAAATGAAGCAGTATCAAAAATACCTTCTAACTGAAACTATGGTTATAATCATGATTACCATTAGCAAAAAACTGATTACTTTGTTTAAATTACAGCAAGATAAGTAAACAGATCATGTTAATTTAAGTGTCAATAAATAAAAATTGTTTAAATAGACAAATACATTGAAATTGTTGAATATACGGTAGTATCTCGTATCACGTGGAAACAATATGCGCCATTTTTGTTGGATAGGCACCCAACATTTGTTGGGTTAACGGACACCCCGTCCCCCCAAGCAGTCCGTCATATCGAGGTTTTACTGTACACTTCACCTATCTAACGTACTTTACAAAACTAAAATCAAATTATTGTATGGCCTAAGAAATGTTGTAAAATTAAAAACAATTTTTTAGCTTATAAACAAATAGAATATCTCGATAACTATTAGATCAAATTAAATTTAAGAAACTATTTTGAAAAATACTTGGCAAGGACCTTTCTTAACAAAGGAAAAAAGTTTAAAAAAAACTACGAGTAGTGGTTCCTCAGATACAGCCGGTCAAATTTGACAGGTATTTGCGACGAAGTTCATAAATAATAGGATGATAGCGTCGGTATACTGCGAAAACCAGGTAAATGACAAATTTTAAAATATTGAGTTAATTATACCAAAATTCTCAACTTTTTCCGCTCTACATACAGGTAAAACCCAATAAATGATACGACTTACCATTCAGCAGATAATTTGTGTAATAAACAAATAAGTTACACATAATCAACTTTACATTTTCAAATAAAACAATATATCGCTACTTACTTCCATAAAATTAAAGTTCTGTTGCATGTAAAACAAAGTAAGCCCACATATATTATTATGCCGGACAACAATATATTTCTACTACTGCAAACCATATTCAGTAAAAAGGTGATATGAATTATTAAAATTTATCTTTCATATCGACTAGTAAAAACCTTTAAGTACACTTACTTCATTCTACCTGAAAACGGGTTGAGTTAAAATTTAGAAATGGTTACTAAGCTAAACCCATAAATGATCTTTATAACACATACACAGATAGAATAACTGGAGACAGCAGTTCAACTCTTGATGATTCTGAGAACAATATAGTCTCAATAATGGAATTCATTTTTGATAGTGACTTTTCAGATGTAGACCCCACATATCAGCCAAGTGAAGAGGGATCGCTTTGTCTAGGAAGTCTATATGATATACACACTTTGATAGCCTAAATGATGAGAAAAAAGATACTGAAATAGGTGCACCCACGAACAATTTAGTGTCAACTGAAATAGCTAGTTGGATATTAAATCTACTTCTTGACAAAGTATGGAAAGACATATGTCCACTAAAACTTTGAAGAAAAGCTAACCCCAAAGATTGGGTAATAAATGTCGCAAAAAGGAGGCATGCTGAGGATTTGCCTTATAACATAAAAAAAGACCATAGACTAGCAATGCCAAAACCAGTTAATTGTTCAGAGTGCTTTTACAAATATGCCAGTTATTTCAGCGAAGATTACAGACAAAGACTATGTCGTGATTATTGAAAGTTAAAATATATAGGCCAGAAACATTTTCTTATTGCACGTATTAAAACGGAGCCACCAAACAGAGTCGTTGCAGTTCGTTGAAGTTTAAAAAACCACGTGCATTTTCCAAAAAGTGTTACTTTTCTGTAAATGGTCAAGACATTTCTCACATACATAGGTATGTGAGAAATTTCTTTGTAAGACACTTTGTATATCATCGTCGTTAATACAAGATGTTGTAGGAAAAACTGATATTCTAGGCTGTTATGCAGATACTGATAAAAGAGGCAAACATACAGCGCCAAATAAAACAAGCAGTAAAACCCGAAAAATCGTGAAGGCTCATATTGAGTCTTTTCCAACCATGGGCCCACATTATATTCGCCAAAGTTCAAAGCGTAGATATTTGGACAGAAATTTAAGTATAAGAAAAATATACCAACTTTTTATAAATAACTATGAGTAGAAGAAACTGGAAGGTGTTAGCGAAATTACATATCGAAGAATATTTTCTAACGACTATAATTTAAGCTTTGTTGTTGCTAAAAAAGATCAATGTTTAGTTTGTAATAAATATGATAGGGCTAATCCAACTGACAAATCGGATTTAGAAGACAGTTACAGAAAACATCAGAAAAGAAAAGAAGTATGTAATCTTAAAAAACAAAATGATAAAAAAAAATCTAATGAACAACGGGATTTTGTTTCAGTTACTTTCGATCTACAGGCCGTACTACAGATTCCAAGTGGATTGACTGGAAAACTATATTATTCTCGAAAATTATGTGTCTACAATTTGTGTGTATATAAAGCCGCATTACCAAATGCAGCTTACTGTTTTGACTGGTCAGGAATTAACGGTAGACAAGGAACTTCTGAAATAGAAAGAATTATACTCCACTACTCATCAAAATGTGTTCCAAAATATGTAAGTTAAATAAGTTTATTTTCTGATACCTGCAGAGGACAGAATCCGTTTAAATATTATTGAACACAAATTTTTAGAGTCCTATGGCCTAGAGTGGACATTCCTATATGGAAGTTGACTCTATGCAGAGTAGTAACGAAACCGCTAAAAAACACAGATCTATCTATGGGATACCAGATTACTTGTCTGTTTTTCAAAATGCAAGAGGAACTAAAAATATCAAGGTTGATGATAAAAAAGTATGTATAGAACCATACAAATGTAAAGAATTTAAATACTACGACTTTTATGATTTAAAAAATTTGTCACACACTTTAATTAAAAACCGGACAAAAGACCAAAACGGCGAAAAAATAATGTGGTTGAAGATAAAAAGAATGAGATTTGTGAAAGGAGAGACAAACAGAATCTATTTTCTCTATCAGAAGTATGACATGTCAACAAGCTTCAATTATTTCCTTACTGATACTGCACGGCAGTAAACAAGAAAAAAGCACGCTAAGTTATCAACTAATTCAAGCAATCTTGAAAAACTTAAGCGACTTTATGATGCACATTTGACAATAGCATAGTAAAAAAGAGAGATTTGGTACAGTTATGTGATAAGGGAGTGATACCGGAGGAATATCACGGGTGGTATCGTAATTTGAAAACGGGTAATGATGTAACAGACATCTTGCCAGAGCCTGCTTTCAGTGTCGAATCGGACGACGAAGCCTCATAATAATAATATTGTTATTATTATATTCGAAATAAATTTAATTTTTTCTATAAAACTGCCTGTCATTCATATAAACAATAACTATAACTACACACAGCTGTTAATAAAATTGTTAGGGAAAATCAGTTAAATGTCATAAATAACGACTAATATCTTAAAAACATCGCTATTACCTAGTAAAAGCCTCATATCTCGATCACAAAACTGGACAATATTATACTTGGTTTATTATATTTGTGTTTAATATGTTATTTGAAGAGTAATTGATTTATTTAGATTTACAGGTAAAACCAGGTAAGTGATAGCATTTCCAACTTAAATTTAGGATTAGTCAGATAGGTGTCTCATGTTTTTCAAACTAATGATAGAATATCATTTCAGATATATGCATCTATCACTAGAATACCTAATATCAAAAACAAGCTGACTGCTTAATTTACAATATAAAACTAAACTTTAAAAACGTTTTTTCTCGATTTCGGTATTCCGACATTTACCTGGTTTTCGCAGTATACCGACGATAGTATTTAAACAATTACCTCATTATTTCAAAGCTTTTTCTTGATAATTTTTTTTATATATTTAAGATATTTATACCATATATTATAATAATAAAAACCATTAGGTTGTCGTTTGAAAAATACAAAAAAAATTACTTTGAAGAAAATTAAATTTTACCTATGAAAATGGATATACGCAAACAAATGTATTTTCTCGGCTTCCAATGAAGCATTTTTCTTCATTTTTACAAGTGAATCCATCTAAAAAATGCATGATTGAATACCAGAGATGCTTTATTTTTGTTATCCCCAGCCCTTAGAGACGAAAATGTCACTGAACCTCGAAAAATCTTACGATCAAGCTGAAAAATATACAAAAAGGTTATTTCTACCCTACAGCTTTCAATTTTTTAAGAAAAATGTTCATTAGCACTTTAAATTAGCAAATAAAATTTAAATCAAATCGATGGTCACCAATCGATATATTTTGATTAGAGTGTCCTATTGACAAAAGTCAAAAAGCATTATAAAGGTAAAGAGTGGTAAAGAAATCGAACACTTTTATGAAGATATAAATAGAGCTATAGAAAAAGATAAAACCCACCACCTAATCTTAATGAGCGATTTTTAATGTTAAACTTGGATTTAAAGAATATAACGCAGAAGTGGCTATGGGCTCATTTGGATACGGTGAGCTAAATGATAGAGGAGGTGTGCTACTACATTTTTTGTTGCATCATCGGCTCTATGTGATGAATACATTTTTTAAAAACAACCAACAACGTAAGTGGACGTGGGCTAATCCAGATGGCATAACAAAAAACGAAATTGAGATTTCATCATCAGAAATAGAAAAAATATTGTCCAAGATGTTACAGTCATTAATAAAATCACTGTTGAGAGTGACCATCGGTTGGTTAGAGCAAAAATAATGATCAACATTAGACGAGCAAGGATAGCAATGATAACAGAGAGGCATTCTAATAATTGGAAATCGATAGAAGATAGAGTAGCTTATCAGAATCTCATAACTTCAGAATTGAAAGTAGTAGAACATCTAAATGAAAATGCATTAGATATAGAGGTGACAAACATGCGAATAAATAGTGTGATTCGAAATGCTCATAGAAAATATAAGGAAAAAGGAAAAAACAAGATGTATAAACTCACTCAAGCTACTAAAGATCTTATAAACAAAAGAAGAGAATTGAAAGACAAATACACAGATAAGTTTATAACAATTAGATAGTTAAACAAAGATATCACAAAATCCATTCGAAAAGGAGTCAGAAATTACAACACTGAATACATAACTCAAGCCATTGATAAAAATAAAAGTTTAAAGGTTCTGCGCCGACAAATAACTGAAGGATCCAAAAATATTTGTAAAGTTGTAAATAAAAAAGGAGACCACACCAAATAAGGAAGATATTTTAAAAATTGCTCTAGATTTTTACTCAGAATTGTATAAGCGAGAAGAACTTCCAGATCCTGATCAAAATCAAATACCAAAAGTTCAAAATGTAGGCTCAGAAGACATCCCAGATATCACAACAGAGGAAATAAAATCAGCTCTCTCGTAGATGAAAAACAATAAATCACCTGGAGAAGATGGGATAATCATTGAACAAATCAAAGAAGCAGGAGGAACGTTAGTAAATGTGTTGAAAAATATGTTCAATACTTGTTTGGCAAGAGGAGTAACTTCCTCACAGTGCCATAATGCAATAATAACCATTATTCACAAAAAAGGTGACATTTTAGACCTAAAGAACTACAGACCTATTAGTTTGCTCTCCCATACATACAAACTATTCATGAAGATAATAACAGAACGGCTTGTAAACAAACTGGATAGTTATCAATCTTGTGAACAGACTGAGTTTCGCTCCAATTACGGAACAAATGATCATCTACAAGTTATAAAAACGCTACTAGAAAAGTTTACAGAGTATAACAAGCCTATTTCTCTTATATTCGTAGATTATGAAAAGTATTTACGAGCCTTTAAAAGTATTTACGAAACTGGTACAGCTTGTGTCCGCCTTCATGAAGATACCAAGAAGTTTCGAATAGAACGTGGAATTAGACAGGATGATACTATTTCTCCTAAATTTTTTACAGCTGTTCTTGAATATATGTTCAAGCAAATGGAACGAGAGGATAACATGGAAATTAATATAAATGGGGAAGATCTGAATCACCTAAGATTTGCCGATGACATCGTTTTAATATCTGATAGAGTTGATAAAGCTACAAAAATGCTGCACACGCTCTATAAAGTGTCAAAAACAATTGATCTTAAAATAAACACCTTAAAGACAAAATTTATGACCAACCTTGTAGTCAGCGGTAAAATTCTGATTGAGAGCCAGAGCATCGACCAAGTAATAGCTTACAAATATCTAGGGCATGAGATTCGCTTAGGCCGAGATAATTAGACAACTGAAATACAAAGAAGGATAGATCTCACATGGGCTGCCTTTGGTAGATTGAATAACATTTTCAAGTCTATTATCCCAGTTTGTTTAAAAATAAAGGTTGTTAACCAGTGTGTTTTACCGGTTCTTACATATGGTGCAGAAACACTTACTCTGGCAAAAAGAACAATAGATAAAATAAGAGTTACACAACGCGCCATGGAAATATCAATATTAGGTATTACCATCAGAGATAAAGTATTAAACCCAGAAATAAGACGAAGAACAGGAGTCACAGATGCAGTTGAAAAAATCGCCATGGCTAAATGGGCTTGGGCCGGACATGTTGCCAGATTAACGGATGATAGATGGACCAGAAAGATTCTGAAATGGCGACCAAGGCAAGAGACATATCGAAGCAGAGGACAACCACCGACTATATGAATATAAAGCGCATCACCACAAACTGGATGCAAGAAGCTCAAGATAGAAATAGGTGGAAAATTTTACGGGAGGTCTACGTTTAGCAGTGGACAAATATGGGCAAATTGATGATGACGATGATCTATATAAGAGGAGAGATTAGTTAATTATTATTAAGATTATCACCTAACTATTTCTGCAAAAATCCAAATGTCACCTCTTGCCCTAGTCTTGCCCTAGTCTATAAGGAATAGTTTCTTTCTTAAAGATGCGTTTTGCCTTGAATATGTTCATAGTATTATAAAGGCCTTTTCTTATATTTTAATCTTCTCTTATATCTTATATTTTAATAACTTTAATTCAAACTTTACTACAAATTTCGTGAATTTTCGACAACAATTAATAAAAAAATTTTAAGATTTATTTTGTTGAGAAATCTGTCTGTAGATTTCCATGTCGTCTTAATGTATTTTAACTATTGATGTTGTCTCAACACATAGACTGTATAGTTTGAAAAGTACATTGTGAGGTAAGACACTATACAATCTACCAGACAGCGATAGCTTTTTCGTGTTTTCGCGCTGACTTTTGAAATCCACTCATATACGAAATTTGCCTGGAGGGTATTGAAAAACATGCTTATCCGACAATAAGATTTGCGAGTTTCATCATAGTTGATATTAAATTTGGTACTTTGTCTCGCAATGATGATGGCGGGTCTTTTGTGGTTTTATTCAAAGTTTGGACCGCTGCCGGCCCACAGTTAATGCTGGTTAGAGTGGCAAAAGCTGCTTTTCGTGCGGCTAAAGTAATCAGTGTTGGACTTGGCTTCTAGGTAAACTATATATTTCTGAAACAAAAGTCATTTAGCTTAATTGCTTATTAATTAATTTTGGTTTACCAGCACGATACGTTTGTCATATTTGTGGATTTCATTTATCAGTTAATTAATTAATTTACATTATACAATTAATTAAACTTCTAACTAGGTATCATGCTTTCAGAGCTTTGAATTATATACTAATTGTTGTAATAGCCATCGCAAAACAATTCACTTTTGTGAAATATCGTAAACTATAACACCTGTCTTATATAGTAATAACCACCTAAACTAGTAAAGTACATAGGCAAAGGTGGATCTGTTTTGAGTTGACTGTGAGAGGTGGCATTTGGATTTTTGCAGAAATTGTCAGGTGATAACTTCACTAATAATAGTTGACTTACTCTCACTCTTAAATAGGTCGCGAACAAAAATAAAACAAATAAAATCGTTAAAAACTATTAAACACTTATATATATATATATATATATATATATATATATATATATATATATAAATATATATATATATATATATATATATATTTATATATATATATATATATATATATATATATATAAGAAAAAAGAAGTACTTGTGACTCGTTTGGAAAAAATATATAACTGTTTTAACTGTTTTGGATGGGTTGTAGTCAATAAAAGGCTATTGGTTTACTATTTTTTATCTCGAGCTTTCAATTGTGTTTACAATTATTATCAACAGCTGCTAAAAAAGACAAAATATCTTACCAAGTTGAACTAGAAACAAAAAACAATTTTTGTTAACTCACCAAATTAAATTAGTTTAGTAAATAAAAATTTCTGCTAATACATCTTAAAAATAATTAATATAAAAATGTCCTAATCTAATAAATGCTTCTCTGAAATTTTTAGTATAATTTTGAAAACATTTTTTTTTAATACAAAAACAA